>NC_050605.1:21413449-21713449 GCF_013368585.1 Megalops cyprinoides
ATATCAGCAAGCATCTCTCAAAGAGCTGTGGCTGAGTACAGCTTCACAGAGAAGAGGGGTGCTTCACATTTTTTACAAAAATAAATACACTTTCACAGAAGTGCAAATAAAATGTACTACATTTATATGTTAAAACTGCTAATATCAAAAGCACAGAAAACAATGTTTTGCATAGACAGATTACAAAATAAAATAATCTATTGTTAGTCACTGTGGATTAAATGATGATATTTCCGATCCATGGATCATCCCACATGACTAAGATGACCGCTCTATCCGAGAGGCAGTTCTCAGCATAACCCCGCCGTCATTACGCTGGCATGGTTCAGCCAGTTCCTTCAGAAGCGGGAGCTGTGTTTGGGAGCTGGCTGGTTGCTGCGGTAGCCGGTGTTGCCGGGTAACAAAGGGCTGTGCGAAGCCTTGCTTCCTACAGCCTCTGCCTCACACGCAACAGGAAATGCAGCTCCAGCAGCAGGGCCCTGCGCTCCTTTGTCTCTCTGCCTGTCGGACTGCGGGCCAGCGGCCTCAGCGCTCAGGTTCCTTCCTGTCCTGTCCCTGTTCCGCTTTTAGAAGGCGGCTCAGAGAGCCTTAGCCTGCGAACTCTCCTAACCCCAAACCACATCCCTGCCGCACCACTGCCGCGTTCAGACGTGTGACAAAGACAACGCTGACGCCGTCGGCGGCGCCGAAGTCTGCTTTCGAATGAAAAATCAGCTGAAGCAGCAGAAGAGGTCCCGAACCTCACTCGTGCTTTGCCTTGCATGAATGACCAATTACCGCAGAATACAGACGTCTGCTTAAAAAATGGCTGGCACAGAACCAAAGCACCGCATACACCTACATCTTCTCAACAGTTTTCTTTTCAGGTGGGTAATAACTCAGGTTTAATAAACCGGCTACAACATTCTTTTTTTTTCCAGTCATTTCAGTAGCACTTTAGGTGTTGCTATGGTGATGCCCCACGGCAACGCAACAGCGGCCAAAGCCGGGAGACGGGGAGCATCAGTCATCGCGCATAATCATGGTGGCCTGGGAGGGCCATCAGTCACGTCCAACTCAAACAGAGGGAGCGTCCCGATAGCGGCCGAGATGTGGGAGAAGCAAGCGAGCGCTCGAAAGGGGTGCGTTTACACAGCTGCCGCACGGCGTCGGGAGGGCCTGTTTGCTCTGGGCACTGCAGTGCTCCAGCGAGGCTGGGGAGGTGGCTGAAGGAGCTCAGAGCAGACAGAGGGAATGCTGGGATCTCCCGGTCCTCCACTGGAGGTCAAAGCCCAGCCAGACACAGGGGGTCGGTGGTGAGGCTCGCCACGCTGTCTGACTCTCACGGGAGAGAACAGACAAGGGCGAAAACAGCCGAGAGCGGGGAGCCCGTGACACCGAACACAGACCGCGCCTGAACTCCCAGACCGAACGCGGCCTTCCATCTGCTCAGGGTTTGTTTAATTACTCATTCAGGTGGGGGCTGAGAAATGAGGCCCTGTCTTTCATCTGTGAGGCAGGCTTTGTAGTTTTGTTTGGGAATTCCAGTGATGGAGAGAGATAGAGGAGACAGAGGCTCAGGTTTCACAGTGAGCTTAACCCCCCTCTCACTGAGCTCCATCAGTTAGCCACGGCACATGCCTGCAGGGCCGAGCCGAACTCGTACGGCGGAGGACATCTTTGTGGGCCGACACGGGCGTAACATCATTCAGAACATTCTGGCAGCAAAGCTGGAACCACTAATCACCGGTCCTTCAAACGTCTCAAAAGTACTCACAGTGTAAAGTATGGATATCTGGTTTCACAAGTGTGGTGAAGGGCAAACCACCCGAAAGAAGATCAAAGTCAAAGTAAACCCACAGAAATGTGTCTGAGAAAGATGCTTCGGGTATTATCCAGCAGACTGCTTCGTCCGTCAACGCACAGTGAAACCTAAAAACAACTGTCCACCAAAAAGCTCCCGGGTTGTGGAGCCTTTCGTAGCCAGAGAGACGCACCTACAAGAGGTTTCATGGGGACAGGCTTCACAGCCTGAGGGCCATCAGAGTCAAACCGCAGGTGTAGCTTCGCAGCACACACCTGTAATGACTCACAGCATGCGCAGACATGTACAGATAAGAGCAGGCATGTTCTAGCCACAGGAACCACTGGCTGACTCCCTGAACCCTGCGCAGTCAATGCCTTCCCTCCACTGCGCACTTGGACAATACAGCTGCAGCTGCAGATTCAGCCAGCATTAGCTGCCATCTGCGCAGAACTGCACAGGACTGCGAAGGGTCAGACAGAGCCTTACCAGGGCAGCAGTGTAGCATAGTGGTTAAGGAGCAGGACTCATAGCCGAAAGGCTGCAGGTTCAATTCCCCCACTGGGGCACTGCTGCTGTACCCTTGGCCAAGGTACTTAACCCACAATTGCCTCAGTAAAATATCCAGCTGTATAAATGGATAACATTGTCAAAACCTGTAACTAATGTAAGTCACTCTGGATAAGAGTGCCTGCTAAATGCTAATAAGGTAATGCAATGTAATGTAATGACCTACCTTACCATGCAATCTACAGTAATGTGCAAGAGGCTGGGAGGCCACGCCCACTGCCCACTGCCACACAAAATGATGTCATTCACAGCAGCACTGGCCACCATTACCAAACCCCCCCCCCCACACACACACACACATACACACACACACACACACACACACACACAGGTTTGGAGTCTGATCGCTCAGAGCCCTTCGCAAACGGTACCTCTCTGCCATTACGCATTCTTCATAGTTTGTCATAATTGCTAATTAAAACATAACGGCATTAATATTCATGGTGCCAGATAAGCGCGGCACATCTCATTAAATTACAGCAACAACCGTCCCTGGATGCTTTCTCACCATTTCAGGCATGAATAAACCTACCAAATTAATCAAGCAATATCTACACGCATTTAATGCATCAGATGCTAGTTATTTTACTGACAAAGCATGGTAATCTCATTCCACCTGTCAAAAGCCCCAGTGGAAAAAAACAGACCAATGGGTCCCTGACTGGCAGGACTAGCAGGATCAGCAACTCCGTGGAAGAACACTGAACACCTGCTGGCTCTGTGGACCTGTCTGGAAAACCCCAAGCAACACCTCAGCCAGCCTGATGATGATACAGAGTAACCCCTCTAACCCTAACAGAACACACAGCCACCTCTGCTACACCATCCAATCAGCATCTGCGGCACACACAGAAACCCCAGTCTCAGACATGATACTACTCCGGCTGGTCACCGGTCAGCCTCGGTTGCCATGGCGAGGGTGTAGGGTTACTGGCCCCTAAAACCATGCCAAAGCCCCCCTCCGTCTTTAAATACGCACAACGAAAAGCTCTGGCCAGGCCGCAGCTGGCATAAAGCATGTTAGACAATCCTACTTAAAATGAGTGCTGGAAAGAGAAGAAGTGGGACTGGTCAGGCCCACAGACCTTCCACGCTGCTTCTCTCTGTCACACTGGCCTCAGCAGAGGGAGGACTGCGTGGAGAGGCCGAGACCCTTAAAAGTATTATTACTACTCAGTCAACGACTGGATTCAATGGGTTCAGGAGGTTTATGGATGTCCTGTGGACGTGAAAAGCCTACAGCTGTGAAAAGTCGATAGTCCCACTGAAGCAGCTCCACTAAGCGGCTGGACTTCATCTCACTCTCACTTTCATTTTGAAAATGATGAACAAACCAGTTTTACTTCAGCCTTCTCTGCAACACCTGAGAGAATCCTTGCAGAGCAAACCTTTTTGCAGTTGTTGGGCTGGTACATTAGTAACTGCCAGAAGCTCTTAATGCTGGGGGGGGGGGGGGGGGGGGGGGATGAAGGGGGGGAGAAAGGGGTTACTGTTGTCTAGACAGAGGTCCTGATTTAAGCTTCAGGTTGATCTGTGGCAGTCAGAGGTCCAGGCATTGTGCCCTCTGTAAACGACCTGGGGGTCACATCCCTGGTGACCCACGGCCTCGTCTCTAATGACTCCGGGTGACGTCTCTCGCTCCATCCCCTCCCTGTCAGACTCGGCCCAATTACAGGACTCAAGCACACGGCTTTCCATCGCACTGACAAAGGCCCCGGCTAAAACCCTCTTTATCCCACTCCACCTTCACCATTCAAGCAAAGAGCAGGGAGCACACTGATCTGACAGCTGTTCAGTGAGAGGAAGCAGCAGGAGCAGTATCACACTAATCGAACTTTAAAGAGCACACGCTGACGAGACCCGGTCAGAGACTGCACTCAGATCAGAGCAGGGAGGGAACGCACACGCACACACGCACACACGCACGCGCACAGGCACACACACGCGCACACACCACATTCATCAGTCACACACCACTCACTGAGAGTTCTTCAGGTAACCACCTCTACCCAGGTGACCACCTTTCAGTGGATCAAACTTCAGGAGTACAGGAGCATCAACAAAGTGCACACGTTGAACAGACAACAATAACAAATCCCTTTGTGGCTACACTGCACGCTAAATATAAGCAAGCAAATCACGCCCAGCCTACAGCTTTCATACCAACAATGCTCAGGAAAACGCGAGCGCGCTTTCCGACGGCAGATACACACATTCATACAAACACACCTCTGTGGCGGTACCTTTCTGTCGGCGGGGGAACAGACATGTCACCATGGCAACGAAACAGAGCACAGATTCATCTCTAAGCTATGGTAATGCTGTGCAGGGGAAGTCTGGAAGAACAGGATTCAACACAGGCAGGGGGAATGTTTCATATGTCAGAATTTTACTAACTGCAAAACATTGGCGCATGCATGAATCCCCATTAAAAGTCATGTGAATTTGAAATATGAAATCAGAAGGAAGACATGGTTTCTCACCACTATCAAAATGCCAAGAGCAACACTGTAAGTTCAGAGGAAAAACACAAAAACAGACAGCTAGCGCGAGAGAGACGGTCAGGGAACACCTATTAGTCTACAGTGAACCACATTTTAGCTTGTGTAACTATCATAAAATCTGATAACTATTCATTCACACATACAAACTGTCACATCTGTGTATTAATTGCTACCACTCTTCAGGCCACAAATTCAGGAAAAAAAAACCTTCACAGTTTCCCTTAGAGGCTCACAAGAAACAAAAACAACAAATTGTACATTGATATCATGCTGTTACTCTCTCTGGTACTCACTCTTCTGTTGTCAGAGCTTTTGTCCAACACGCACAGCCAGCCACCACATGTATCTCAGACAGGGGGGCCTCAGAAAGTTTCCCAGAGTTCATTAAGTGTGACTTAGGACCAAGACAAACACACCCTGTGCACACAGGCAGATCCATGTGGGAGACATTATCCTTTCCTCCGTGTCACATATCGGTTTCCCTGAAGGCAACACAGCAAAGGAAAACATCTCATGCCTCCCATGTGTTTTTCTTTTCAGATCCAGAGCTCGGCAGGATGTGCGGTTACCGTCTCTTTGATACGGGAAAAGCAGAGGGAGAGAGGCAGGGAAGAGGTGCAGCGCTCTCATTCAAGGCTGGGACCGTGGGTTTGGATCACGAGACACACCTTGAAGGCCCAGAGGCAAAGACGGACCCTCTCAACACAAGGCCATCACCGCACTCATCTTCAGACGGGGTGACCATTCAGCTATTCCAAACGGTTTCAGTTATTCACTGCTGTTCTCAGCAGTCGGAGAGGCATGCAAGACTTGACGCAGCTGGAGAACACCGAGTTTGGCGATACTACGGTGACCGGACCTTGCAATAAAAATCACGACAGTCCTAATTGATGAGCGTCTGACCTCTGTTCCAACTGTGGCATGCCACATGACATTATTCGTCTCATTATTTAGGATAAGATGAAAAGCTTGTGAAAATTCTAAAGCTGTTCTTAGTTTAATAATCACACTTTTTTTTAGCCTGCTTCCCTCTGCTGGGAGCGTGATGTGTTTTTGCCATTGCAGTCCGGTCACCCTAGGCAACATACATAAGTTAGGATTAGGCAAGACTGGGATAAGGACACATCTATCTCAACAGCGTAAGCAGAATGCACAAGTTGAAATAAGCTCAAAGAGGTTTTCCACTTCTTGGGATAAATGCTGGGATATTAAATCAGAGCTTTTAGAGAGAGAGGAAAAAAAAACATATTCAGCAATCACAACAGGCTTCAGATGGGTTCACATGAAGTGCAAAAGGACAAAGACCTGAGACTGGATCGCTATATAAAAGGAAGCATCTACGCAATTTCACATAAAAGTGGGGCTGTCAGCCAGCTTCATATTTTGGCTGATGAATGCTTTGTTATGAGGGTAAATTGATTAATTTTTCAGTTTTTTCAATTTTTTCAAACTTCAATCGGTAGTGTGTCACACCATCAATAATATAACAGTATGCACATGATGTCATGATACCATACTCTTCATTATGTGTGTCTTAGGTCATACCCTACTATGTCAAAATACAAATCTATAAATCACTACATCCAAAACACATTGCCCATCCCATAATAAATATCATAAAACATAATACTTCAGCAGCAGAAAATGCTATGAAAACCAGACAGCGTGAGATTGCTGAGTTAATCCGGTTTTCTGAACTGGCTACCGTGACTCAATGCACAAACAGCATAGGGGATTGTATGGCAGGTGATAGCATCTTCTGTATTATGTCTGTTCAGATGATGGTTTGGTTTGTTAACAACAGTTTCTCCTGAGTCAAACAGAAAGCATTTCTATCGCATCTTCACTAACCCTAACCCTAACCCTAACCGTAACCGTAACCGTAACCCCAACCATAACCGTATCCCCAACCGTAACCGTAACCCCAACCCCTAACTGTAACCCTAACCCTAACCCTAACCGTAACCCCAACCGTAACCCCAACCCCAACCCCAACCCGTAACCGTAGCCCTAACCCTAGAGCGACTTACACAGAATGCATGTTTATGCATGTTATCCACTTATACAGCTGGATATTTAATTGTGGGTTAAGTCCAAGGGTACAGCAGCAGTGTCCCAGAGGTGAGTCGAACCAACAACCTTTCAGTTGCGAGCGCCGCTCCTTATGACTATGCTACACTGCTACACACAGTCAGCTAGCCCTACACCAGCCCTCGCCCCATCCAGTCAACTGCACACAAAGGATATCCCTCAGTAACAGGAGCACGGAGCAGGCCTGTGTGGAGTTCAGCCTGCAGACGCAGGTGTTCAACAGGAAGGTTTCCCTGCCGCCCGCCGGACGGGGCTGCTTCAGACAGCCAGGTCAGGGGCACAGACTCCCGCTCCCTCCTCTCCCAGAAGCAGCTGGGGAGAGACTGCTGGAGGGAAGCCCACGCAGGCACGGCCACACGCCTCTCTGTCCCTCCGCCCCTTCCTAAAAATGCCTTCAGAGCTTCCTCTGGATTCTATACATCAACTGTAGCAGGTCTGGGGTGAAAGTAAGGCTCTTGAAATTTGCCTGATGTGCCAACATGTTCTGCTCTGTGTGTGTTCAGGCATAATAATGAATGTGTGTGTGTGTGTGTGTGTGTGTGTGTGTGTGTGTGTGTGTGTGTGTGTGTGTTAGGGAAGGATGCTGCAAATCCACAAACACACAGCATGCTTGTGCACATAGTCAGTGTTGCTGGTATCTGTTTTTTTTATTATTATTCATTGTTTGTGCCTGTGAAACTCCATATACTGTATTCTTGTTTTTAAACAGCTCGGTGTAAATGAGTAATTACCACAATAAGCCTTTTTGCAGTGTTACAGTGCATAGACTTAATTGGCTTTAAGGTACGTGTGAGAATACCACAAGCTCAGGCAAACCCACACAGAGGGGAAAAAAGCAGCAGTGCTTGTCAGAACGACTGGAGTTATCCTACTCCTTTTACAGCGTGTCTTCAGCTCCCAGCAAAAGCCTGCTTCCTACTATGGAATTCTACTCGGATCTTATTCCACCATCGCATTACGGGCGTTAACACCTAAGCTTTGACCCGTTTGGCTCCACAATAATATCACTACACCCAGCAAATTCGCATGCAAACCGGTGAGCGCCGTCTCTCGCGTTTTAACTACGGAGCGCGCCGCCACGGCGATCTCGCCACCGAAGACGCAGCGCGCAAGATTAATGTGTCACAGACCTCAGGGCCGGAGCCGCGGAGCTGACACACATACAAATGGTCTGCATTGTCTGGCCCCCGTCTATCAGACAGCCAATGGCTGCGCTGAGCCCTGGCTGTGAGGGGGGGGAGGGGGTGAGAGCAGAGAACAGCTACAGGTCTGAAGATTTCTCCAAAGAAACACAGACATGGTCAGCCTTTTGAACACGGGCGGCCTGGAGCTTTTAATCGGAGACAGCCTCTCCGTGATGGCAGGCCGGCCAGCCTTCTTCCCCTCTCCTCTGCGGAGTGGCGACAGCTGTAATGGATCTCAGGGTACGAGAGCGGTTCACCCACATGTAAACATCTTCGCTTGTGCAAACGCGGGCTGTCAGACCACCATGCGCCTGGCAAGTGTTAGTGAGGCACGGGCTGCACTGGGGGACCTAACAGTCAATAAACCACTGCGGGATGTTTCTTTAGGATGGAGACATTTTAGTGCACCAAAACATCCCGGAAGAGTGACATTTTTCACATCATTTGCACCCCATGGAGACAGTACATGATCAGAGGGGCTGGTATTACAATAAACTGGGATGTTAATTCAACTCTGCTAATTAATGGCCTCTCTGCCTCCACAATCTCAGCTGTTATCAGCGCAGAACTAAATTTTCCTTCATTTTATCAACCGTTTCACCTCTCCATCTGTGTCTTATTTATTGTTCTGTTATTTATTTCTGCCTTTTAAACTCTCATCCTGTATCAACGGTCTTTCCACTGTGCTGCAATCCGTGATGCTGTCTGTGAGATTTCCACCACGAACGTCTCCGTATTAAAAGAAACTCACCCTGGAGTTTCACCCCGTGATTTTGTCACGTTGTTGTCCGCTGCCCGAGTTGATTGAGATCGTGGTGGTTATGCAGGAAGGAAGCGTGTGCACGGCTCTCTGGGAAATACAGCGAGAAATGAACCCGACACATGCCAGGGGTGCCCTTAAAAATGCCAGCCTGGCAGGGGAGGCTCGCCAGGAGGTCCATCTGAGAGGGGCGCAGGGTCTGCAGTGCTGAGGCACCGAAAGAGCAGGGGGGTCCCTGCAAGCTGTGCTCCGGATGAGAGGCCCGAAGTCCATCCATCTCAAAGGACGGGCCTCTTCACAAGATCCACGGGCTGCGACAACGTGGAACCACGTGCTCAGTGCAACGAGGAGACCGAGTGTGCGAGTAACATTACTGTCAAGATGACACGGTCCCGACGTCCATAAAATCTGGGTTATTGAGGAAGAGACGCGCCCGCTAAGTCTCTGAAGAGGCTGGGCCTCGGGCGCTGAAACGCAATATTGTCTCATACCCCGGCAAAATGAAAAACTCGAGTCATTAAATCACTGCTGGCACCTCACACTGGAGACGGAGGGCTAGAAGCATCAGCTAAGACCATCTTCCTCGAGCTGACCCATTTAATCAGCCCGAGGAGCAAGCATTCAGATGCAAAACAAACGTGTTTGTTCAGTCAGCTCTCTCTGAGATGTTCCAGCGGGGCCAATGAGAGAGGGGAGCTGACATTTTAGGCACCATTACATCTTCAAAGCAGCAGGCCTAAATTACAACGCGAGTGATTCAATTATTCAGATAGGACGCTGGGTTTTTACCGGCGTGATTCAGATCTATTTTTAATGATCACTTCATAAGATTGCTAATCACTCCGACTCGCTGCGCTGACCGGATCAATGAGCTCAGCACAGGAAATGAGACTCACAAGCAGTGGCCTGTTCTCCCCATTGTGACACGCACAAGCTCACTTAAACTAGCCAATCAGAAATCATAAAAAAAAAAAAAAAAAAAAAAAAATCAATGACTTCATTCCGGCAAAGAGACATTAAAAAAGGGTCTCGATGTCTCATCAAGCGCTACATTAGCATACAGGCTAATTAGACGCTTCTTGATCGACTCCGGATGACTCCACCATTCAGCGGACGACGATAACATCAGCGTGTACCCACGCAATAAAACAACAATTTAATGTTGTCAGAGCATAAGCAATTTCCTGAGATTAAGACAGCTTATGGCTGAAGTAGTTTTGGCTGTTCATCCTCCAGCATGTGGAAACACTTTCAATCAGCCCTCGCCGGCACCGAGCCGACAGGCTGACCTTGAGGACGTGGCATTGAGAACACCCCCCACCTGAAAATGGATGGTGCGGGGGAGGGGGCACAGCTGGGAACACCAGGAATGCTGGGAAAGGCCAGGTTAATTAGCGCTACCTGTATTCACACCTAACAAGACAGGCAAGAATGTGACACAGCCTACAGGTTGCTCACCATTAAAAACAAAAATCCTACATTTCACTCCAGCTATAATGCAACCCTGTCTTTTGCGATTCAAATTGTTGAGTTGAACTGGGCTGAACTGCAAAGAGATATAATTGTGAGAAAATCTGTCTTAAAGATGCGAGTTTTTTTTTTTTCCTTTCTTTTCTTGAAATATCTTGCTGTCTGTCTCCAGTAGTCAAGCACCTGGCATTCAGTTCTGCATCACTGCACTTTTGAACTTTAGTGCTCGAGTCACCTGTCCTCATTATCCCCGTTCTAATCTGTGAATGAAATCCCGGGGTTTCCAGCCATTCCAGACAAACCCCATGCCCCCAAAACCAACAACCTCCTCACCCCTCAGGGGACCCGAGCAGCCTGTATTGATTTCTCACCAGGCACCTGTTCGGACACCCGAGACCCGCGGTAGCAGGAAGTGCACAAAGGATTCCCCTGCGGGGCGTGAGGAACTGTCACTAACCGCCTCCATCACCCATCAAATCTCTGAGAACTACACAGAAACGCCACCCGAGGCCCAGACTCCCAGGTAATTATGCTGGAAGACAATACGGAAGAAATAAGAGGAAGCCACATCGTCTTATCTTCCACAGCCACCAGGTGCTCTACTAATCATCCCCTACCTCTGTCCCATAGCTCCTGTCACCTGCAGAACAGCACATGCTTTCAGTGACCGTGCGAATGGGGAAATGAAGGAGTCTAAGCTCAGGTGGAGCAGCGGCCGCAGGTGGCCGGGGCGTGGAGAGGAGGATTGTGGGAGATAAGGGCACCGGCCCCGCAGAGGGGCCCTTTGCGTCTCGCACCAGACAGATCGCAGGGTGTCAGTGACAAGCCTCCGCAGAGGCCAGACTCATATAGTTCCCTTAATGAATAGGACCCCCTCCTGCTTCTTCCCTGGCCTTAATGCACAGCTATCCAATCACATGCGTGCCACAGGCCAGGTAATGACCATTAAGCTCGCCCTTGGCACATAATTAAACGCAACAAATCGTGTGAGCCCAGCGGCGTCGGGGGAAACAGTGGCCACATCCCTGACGCTGCCTGATTAAGGGTAAGATGTATGAGCCCAGAGCTGGGCTTCGTACACCCGTACAGGATCAGAGAGAGAGAGCAGGGTGCACTGAACAGCCTGAGATTCACCTGCCACAGCGCGGTCCTAATGAAAGGAGCCCTGTACCTGCGTGCCCATGACAAGCCAGCCTGCGCAGCGTCGGTGTTTATTCTGCCTCTCATTAGCATGTAATACAGGCCTCTGTGCATCCTCCCAGCTGAATATAGGATGCTGTTGGTAGAGAGAGTAACCCAGAGGGACTGAACACGCTTCACAGTTCCTTCTGGACTCAAGCAGAAAAACTGAAAAAAAAAAAAAAAAAAAAAAACAGAAGCTATTTTTATCTTTCGGCCTTTGGGGGGAAAACATGCTGAATATTTATACTTGGGCATGAAAAAAAAAAAACAATTCTACCTAATGAGATAACCGCATGTGCTATGATTTCAATTACACAACATGTTATGCAATTAGGACTCAGAGCCAAAAGGTGTGTGTAAATGCAGTGCTCACATGAGGGTTTGCTCTGTGGAAAGAGACTGAGCACTGAGCACAGGTTGCATTCGCTCTCACCCACCTTTCCTCTGCAGCAAAGCTTCGCAAGGCAGTCGAACCTAAAATAACATCTCGCTCCCGTTCCGTTCTCCCGAGAAACGCGAGCTGCTGTTAAAGCTCAGAAGCCAGTTCTCCAATGGGGAGATGAGCTGGAGCTGTGGTCTCCACCACAGAGCAGTGTCAGGCAGAGTCTATTTTAGGGCCCATAATGATCCCACATGCTTGAGTAAGGAGTCGCGTGGAGGCATGAAAAGCTTCCATTTCGGTTATTCTGGTTATCCTTTCAACCCATCATTAGAATGATCTCAGTCAGAGAAGTCTGCCACAAGCCCTTCCACCTGGCAGCCTTCTCTTGCCAAATGGCTGAAGCCAGGCAGGGCTGAGTTTAGTTACTACACGTGATGTGTACTTACAAAACTCAGTACACATCTATTTGGTTAGTAAACATCACCTCACTTAATATCCTACACTCTTAACGTCATGTTTTTCTAAATCTACCAGCCATTCACCATTGGTTTCACTGTTAAAGGGAGTCTAATTTCTCCAGGAAACCCATTTATTGCCCCTTTCCAAGTATCAAATTATAGCTTTTTGCCCTTTATAGACACAGACTACAAGTATATAATCACATACAGTATATATTAAGTGCATAAGAAGGGATATTAAGTGGGTTACACTGTACTAGAAAGGAGGCCTTCCACAGAAAACCTGGGTTTTGCCAGAGTGATGCAAATGGGCCAGAGGGCGCCCACTGGACCACTCCAGCACAGCAACAGGGACACTGAGGTGTAGGAGACACCTACACATCAGACGTCAAATCTAGGTCATGACTCACTGCGGTCATTGAATATTCGATGGCACTTACAGCAAAGAGTAGGAGGTGTTCCTCTGTGCCTTGGTCCGATTCCCAATCTGGCCACATAACCAACCCCCAGTTTAACTGGCTAGATAAACCCTTGCCTTCCGCCTACCCCTGTGTGGTGAGCATTCTGATATACAATGACTGCCAAGCTTTACCCAAAAAGGAGTTATGAAGTGCTGGTAGTTAAGGCGAGCTTCGCCATTTGCTATTACAGAGTTTGAAAATTTGAAAAAAAGATAAAAGAAGCTCTGTATATTCCTGGATAAAAGCTGCACAGTGTTTACCTCTAACCTGAGAAACAAACTTCTGGAACAGTGTGCAAACAGCAACTTTCTACACCCCGCCCAGACTCCTTCACATGCACCACATCTGATCTCAGCAGGCTTGCGGTGAAATCGGAGAATTACCCCGAACGACTTCCCTCTCGCTGAGGTAAAAAGGACAAGCTGTATCGGAGAGAGGCGCTTTTTTAGGCAATTACGTAAGAGAGAAACGCACACCAAACCTTCTGCAAAAAAAGAGGGGTGAATAATTCATCTGCTCGTCCCCGGGAGGTCCACCGCCCCAGCTGTCAGCACCAGAGGGTACGCCCACGGTGGGGACAGTCGCGGGGGGGCCCTGGGTCAGAGCGAGATGGACAGGGGTGGGAGTGTGGTGTCACGCTGTGCTGTAACATCACTCACATCTGCGCTGTGCAGCTAACTGCCTCTGGTCTCAGTTCCCCGCAGAGTAACACTCCAGGGTAACGGTGTGGGTGTAACACCATCAGATCTTCATACTGTCGGCAGGCTTGGTGCCAGGAGAAAATACAGAGGGGTGCACTTGCAATCTACGGGGGGCTACAAAAAGTCATATCTTAAAAAAAAGTGCAATAAATACTATGTAGACATCGGGATATAAGGAGACAACTTGGGGCGCACTGAGGTCCGTCTGGGGCACCAAAGCACCCCCATAGCACCGGCCCTGACTGTCGGTATCCCCCAAGTTATAGGTAGGTATACTGCACTAATGGTTTTAGTGTAGGCCTACACAAATAGCTTAAAGTTGAAGTAATGTGTCATGATTCTGCTCTTAAAAACACTAACACAACGGAGTGTTTTCAGAGAGATGTGGGTCACAGCACAGGTGCTGTTGAGAGTCAAAATAGCTGAGGTACAGAGAGTGGAATTAGATGGGGGGGGGGGGGGGCTTGGTGAAAGAGCAGGCTCTGTGCAGAACAATCGCTAACCGTCTGAACAGAGCAGCACAACAGACAGCATTCAGGACACAGCTGCACTGTGTTTAAGGCTTTGTCCATATGCTAAACAGCCCTGGGGCGTATGAACTGGAGCCAGCGTAGTCAAAGTATAAGGGGCTGGAAGAAAAGTCTGCAGTGCCTAAATCAGGGGAAACGTCCTTCCAAAAATAAAAGGAGAAACAGGGGGCCACACACACACACACACACACACACACACGGAATATGGTGCATGGATTTTGGATGGGACAAATGAGCTCTCTCTGTCCTCACCACACATCCGTGACAGTGACAAAAACCATGCAAATCAGAGCAGGGGAGGGGGGCAGAGTTCAGCACCCTCCCTCCAGGCCCCCACAGTGCTCCCCATGTCGACCATGCCTCCCCTGAGCCCTCTCCCCTTCAACTGAGAGCCTTTCTTGTGTGTGGAGATGGAGTGAAACCAAAGGATGAAAAAAAAAAAAACCTCCCCGGCAAAAACTTAAACTGGAGACGACAGCCACAAGAAACAATGACATTCCAGAGTCCACAGAGCCAGAGTGTTTGGGCTGTCGAAAACAAACTGTAAGGTTTTGCATTAACAGAGGGCAGCCTTCTCCCCAGATACAAGTGATGATCACTCCGGCTCTAGAGAGACAAAGAAGGAGAGGCCACCCCCCAGGCTGACATTTCACTGACCACTGCTTTTTAAAGATTGGCCACGCCCCCTCTGTGTTGGCCATCTTTTAAAGGGAACTCAGCCGAAAGGGTGCCCCTGGAGTCATCAATTGTGGTGGCGCTCCCCTTTGGGACCTCCTCAGAGAGGTCGGAAGGTCACGGCAGAAGAAAAAGGGAGCGAGACCCCTGAGTCAGGCAGCTAGTAGATGAATTGCTTCTCCATCACTGCAGCTCAATTACTCAGGAAAAGAACAGCGTGGATGCTGTCAGTTTGAGATGTCAGAGATGCCCCAGCTAGTAGACTGCAGCCTTCTCGCAACACAAAGCCTATTGAAAACTGCTTACGTTTGGGGGTTTTATGTTACAGGCAGGCTGTAAACGACCACTGGCAGGACAGCCCCACCTTGCAAGGTGAAGGCAAGAGAGTCCCAGAGGGTCTTCCACTAACTGGCTGATTGACTTCTGCTACTATAGAACCAACGTTTGCCACTGATCAGGAGACACAAACAGTGAAGCAATCCAGCCGAACAATGCAGTTCCATGGCCAGTGTAGCGCCAACCAACAAGTTACCAAAACCACCAGCTCAGACATGGTGTCAGTTTGACAAGTTACCCATTTTCTCATGAAATGGAAACGAGGCAGTGCAACCATAAGTGCAAGCTGCCCCAGCATTCACGCACCCCAGTTCATGCTGATTGTAACTTGCAGTAAAAAGAAAAAGTGCACCTCGGCTATTCATTCCTGCCTGTAGTCTATAATTTATCAAACACTGTGTCAAGCCTGGTATTGAACACTCTGAAGGTCAGAACAAGACCAGGAGAAGCTCGGAATAAATACAAACCCTGGTAAGCTAAGCCGTGTATTTCAAATTCTCTGAAAAAAAAAAAAAAAAAAAAACTACACCCTAATGTCACTGTAATGTAATGTTAACCTCGTTAACTTCCCGGAATATAGTTACTTTTTGTAATGAAGGCAAATGCTGCTTGGCCTGTCAGCGCAGTAAAAAAAAAAACGCTCCTCTGTTGTGCCAAACATTTGATTGTTTTGAATTGCATTAATTAGAGGCAGAGTGGCGGAGAGCGGTGGCCTGGGCCCGGCGCCAGGCGGGACGGCGAGAGGGCAGCGGGCGCAGCGGGCAGGGAGGACCTGGCTCCACCAGCTGTCTGCAAGCCCGGACTCGAGCCCGGGTGCGTGAGCGTGCACGAGGAACAGCAGCAGCAGGAGGAACAAAATGTTTTTCGCCGAACTCCAAGTGCGGAGTACATTTATCCTGACAAAAACAGGAGGTGAGGTGCTGGGTCCAGCAGCTTCAGCAGGTGAGCCTTCTCACACGAGGACTTGGACCTGCCTCCCCTGACAGGAAACTCACTCTGGGAGGGAAGAGAGACAGCACACACCTGCTGGTGAAGCAACGTCCCACCTGGCACACAAACGTTCTCACAACGTGAGGTGACGTGGCAACGTGAGGTGACGTTGCAGCAATGTCACAAATATGCTTTGGGGATGTCGCATGTTCATGGAAATGTTTTCCCTGAGACATAAAAAACTAAGACAGGAGTAACTCCACATGTGTTTTAACATGATACTTAACAAAAGTTCAAAAGGAGACATTCTTCCACTAAGCAACACGTCAGAGCTCATATTTGGCACCTTTGCTAATGCCTGCTGCTTCTGCTGTGCTGTATGCCACATGCCTGCACTGGTTCCCATTTCAGCCACATTACACATCATCTCAGATTAAGAGGGTGAAAAAAATGCTCTAAAAATAGAGAACACTTCAAAAGCTGAAGCCCAGATCAAACGCTTCAGTAGATATCCATCACACCATTGAACAGGGACTCCATTTACTTTGTTATTGATGTAATGGCTAACGTTTGCGGCAAAGCTCTCTGAACCTGGGAAATCATATATTGTTTGTGGACACACATGGCAAGAATGTCAGTGATGTCTTTTAATAATGTCAGCAGCATGCACCAAAAAAGCTCTTGTATAACTGGTGATATCTGGTACCACAAGGATCTGAAGGAATGACCGTAGAACAGACACAGCCAGAATGAGATGAGGGGTTACTTATCAAAGGGCTTTGCATTCATTCATTCACCCATTTCTCCATTCATTCGGTGTAGCACCCTTTACAGTCTGACTGAAGGTACTCATCTTGTTTGAAATTACACCATTCACAATTGTAAAAAATACAGTAAAAAATGAATTAAAATCTTTATATTCCCTTTCTTATAATCCATTTCAGCTAAAAAAAGGGCAAAGTTGTATAAACCACGCCTCAGCTGTCAATTAACCATCATGTGATTTCAACTTAACGTGTGCTCAAGAGAGGAGATCAACACAAGGGCCGAAGCAGTGAGTCTGCAGACAAGCATGGCACTATGGCTGGCTTTTAAGCCACCTCCCCTGAAGAGGCATCAGGCATGTTTGACTGTGGAGTCGTATAGGCAGGATGTGCGTGTTCTCTGAAGCGACGGCCATCGTGTGCCGTGCGTGTGCCAGCAGACGGAAGCCGTTGCTTCATGCTGATGTGTTCGATCCGTTGGCAATGACCAGATGACCCGTTTTAAATACTATAGAACAGACTGACTTCGCACACTCCAGGATGCCTGATGCTGCTCGCCACAATAAAGCCCAAGAAGCAGTATGTGTTCATTACATTACATTATTGTCATTTAGCAGATGCTCTTATCCACAACAACTTACATGTTGCTGTTACAATTTTATCCATTCATACAACTGAGTCAATTGTGGGTTAAGTACCTTGCCCAAGGATACAACAGCAGTGCACCAGCGGGGAACTGAACCAGCAACCTTTTTGGTTATGTGCCCTGCCCCTTACCATTACACTACACTATTGCCCTCTGTCCTTTCAGTAAAGATAAACCTCATTACTGAACACCATATAATTAGCGTCCTGAGGAAATGTGTTTGTTTGAAACTGCATGAAGAGACAGACTTTTGGGGGGTTCAACTAAAGTGCTCCCACCTCCCACCCTGTGCAGACTCAGTAAAAAAGCGCAAGTGATCTGAACACCACGCCTGGACTTTGTGAAGCCATTTCTCCACGGCTCACTGTGATTGGGCAAATTACCTGGGTCAGGAGGCCACGACAGCTTGAGGACAGATTGCTCCGGTTACTGAAACTCTTGGAAACAAAGACAGGGAGGAAGCCAGGGTGGCAGATGTCACATGGAGAAAGCAAACACGGAAACACAGGAAATGCCCTCTGGGATCTTCACCCTTCTTCTGAAAGGCCTCTTCACAGCGGGCCGTGGGGGCGGAGGATGCCTCCTACAGCTGACCACAGGAGTTGGTTAAACAGTGCAGATAAGCACAGATTCAAACAGTGTAAACTCTATTGGATTCCTCTAATTAGTTTGCGTGACCTGAGAACCTGATAGCCCAGGGGGGACTGTTTCAACCCGCCCCCCGTCCCATCCCACTGTCCGTTTCGGGAAACGGTGCCATTTAGCAACAGCAGACCCACCCTGTGGTGTGGGCGGGACTTCAGTCCATCTGTCCTTCCACAGATCCACGGTGAGCCGGGCCCGTGAATCGCTGCCAAACCCGCGAATCACGCCCGTCTCGCAGCGTGGTCTAATTTCATTAACAGTGCATATCTCACATCAGCGTGTCTGCGCAAACCCCGCTCCCCGCTGAATGCTACCCGGCTCATTACAGAGCCTGGCCCCGCCACCCAGACACCGCCCCGGCTACATCACCAACACACAGGCAGACAGCTCAACAATGAAAAAAATGGAAAAAAAAACATGCAAAAAAAAACCCAAACATTTAGCTTGTCATTTAACAAATAAATGCTCATCTTATTCAACTTTGTTCTTAAAAAAAAAATCAAAAATCATACATAAAAGAACACTTTGGTGTAACTGTTGCAGCACAGAGGATGAAATTAGCTGGACTTGGATAAAACGCCAGACTGAGGCTATTCTTTGTCATGTGTTCCCTCTGCAACAATACCACTCGAATTACAGTCTTTTATTGCTGTGCTTTGGAGGGTAGTGTGGGGGGGGGGGGGGGGGGCATTCCTCTCCTTTTTTAGTGACGGCTTCTTGCGGGCAGGCTGAAAGGCTCAGCAGGGTGTGTGTGTGTGTGGGGGGGGGGGGGGGGGGGGGGGGGGGCAGGGATTCTTGAACTCTGCAGACTTTATTAAATGGCACTAATGGCGGCCGGTCACAGATGGCCCCGACGGGGGTGAGGGTGCGCTCTGGGAGGGGCAGAACCGTCCTGCGAAATAGGAGGGGGCAGGCGGGGGGTGGGGGGTGGGGGGGCAGCAGTGCCACGCAAGCAGATGGTGGATGGATGGTGCGAGCGGAAGCGGGGTGTCTGGGGCGACACGTTATGCAGGGAAGTGTGAGAATTCCATTACCGCCCTCAGAACCTGTCCCCCGTTACGGCTCTCCCACGGTGCTGACCGGCAAGGGAGGAGCTGGAGATACTCATAATTCGGGCTGCTGATGTGCAAAGGAAGCCCACACACTTTAACTCATGCTTTCATTATTCAGTAGTTTTTTTTCCCCTCATTGATCACTGAGTTTGTCTTTCTACTGACTCTTTCTCTTTGTTGAAGACTGGTATGGAATATGGGGACTCGTGCTGGTTAGGTCACCATTCTATTTATATCATCTTAAAATATCCATACCATCCCATGCAAATAGCCATAGAACTATGAACAGACAATCAAATAAACATACTAGCACCATTCTATTTCAAGAATGCATTTGGATGAGTGAGGCTACACTCTTTTGCTGTTAGTAAGCCCAAAAAAAAAAAAAAAAATCACACTGCTGGTGCTGCCATTCATGAAAGCACTCACCATGCATGTGTATCTTCTCACCCCCTGATCAGCTGACAGGAAGGCAGACGTGACGCAGGGTAAAAGCAGGCAGAAAACGGTGTTAATGGGCAGATGAGATTTCACCTCCCGTTAGGTGGTAACACCGCGCGCCTGCTTTGATTAACTCTTTCTGCTACTTCCACAGAAGGAGCAGGCGGAGCTGGAGCCGAGAGGGGAAAATAACCCTGCACACAGAATTCCATGCCAGCACCTTCCAGAACCTCCCAGCACCTTCCAGAACCTCCCAGAACCTTCCAGAGCCTTCCAGCACCTTCCAGAGCCTTCCAGAGCAGGTCTGTGGTGCAGCCACCAGAGAACTGCATCACCTTTTCACTTTTATTTGGGGTCTAAAGGGCAGCACTGTGGTGTAATTGTGAGACGCAGGACCCATAATCGAAAGGTTGCTTGTCCAGTTCCCCACTGGGGCACTGCTGCGGTTCCCTTGGGCAAGGTACTTAACCCACAATCACCTCAATAAATATCCAGCTGTATAAATGGATAAAACTGTAAGCTACGTAAGTTGCTCTGAATAGCATCTGCTAAATGACAAAAATGTGATGAAATGCAATCTGAAAACTATTTGGGTTAACTACCGCTGGCTGTGGGCACAATTTGTGAGCCACTGCAAAGACTGATGGTCCCTGACCATAGCGTATTCCTAATTGTAACTTTGTGTTCAGTCTTTTCCTGGAACATCTCCCAGCTAAACTGCACATCAGTCCTTTTAAAGGCCTCACCTGAGGCACCATAAACTGTTTAGCACATTCATGTGATGCCTCAATCAAGCCCGGGTGCATAGAAACAGAGGCCATTGCGTAAAGCCTCACAAACCCTCCACACCACTGGCACAGAGGGACAGCAAGCCTGGTGGAGCCGTCTGTAACAGGCAGCGTTAACTGCTCCACGGTGTGTCTTCGCTTCCAATTAACAGGAAATGGGATGTACGGTTTGTGCCTGGTCAGACAGCATGCTGAGCACGGTGAGGTCTGCTGCCCGTGCACATGAGTAAGTGCTTACCTCACAGGAAGTGTTCGAGGCGGAAACATATCCCGGTTGCACCCAAGTAAACAGATCCGACTTTCAGACCAGCGCATTCCAATTTGATTTCCTCCATTTCGGCTTACTAGCTCCTTTTTTTGAGAACTTCTGTCCTGTCGTTATTCAGAGGATAAGATAAAAGCTTGTGAAACAAGACTACAGTATATCAAAAAGGAAATTCGAAGTTACCGATATGAACCGCCCCATATTGGTGTCAAACAAGGACACCAGCCATATCATAACTGTCCATCACAAAAATTGTTGCATTTTCCTGCCCTTCTATAAGGCACAGGGGTTATCTGTGTGTCTGTGCAAACCACTGTGTGTGGACCCACTCCTCTCTGCTGCCTTATCCTGTGTTTGCATGTGTGTCATCACATCTTATTCCAAAACGGTCATGTCCAAAGGATTTGAGCAAAAGGTCCAGCCCTTGACTCACAGTGAAAAAAAAAAAAACATTTCTAAATAAAGAACATGGATCTTAATAAACGCTTTGGATCAAAATGCCTTCGCTGTCACGCAATGCACACCTCTGCTCAGATCCTGAGCCAATCAAAGCATGTAGTGCATAGGATTAGCTTTTCTTTCAGCACTATGTTATATTCCGTTTGTTTTGGCCTCTTTCCAGACAAACTGTAAATCTCAGCACAAATGTCTGTCTGTTTCATGCTTCTGCTAAAAAAAACAGCTACCAAACATTTATCTTCCACCATATCTGTCGCCGTTTATATGTTCAAGATGGGCAAGTGTTCCCAAAGTCAAAGAAAAAGATTTGATAAACGATTTGCTCAAACTCAGAGTTGTGGCTCACAGCCAAAAAAAAAAAAGACAAAACAACAACAAAAGTGTAAGAACTCATATTTGACTAAAACGACCTCACACACACGGGGGCGGGATGAGGAGAAGATAACACCTGAAACATGATTCAGCTCTGCTCGCTTGTCGCCTCGGTGCCTCGCTGCCTCGGTGTTTGAAATGGAGCGCCAGGCTCCGCCTCGGCCGGATTCTGACAGCCCCAGTCAGGCGCAGGGCGGTGAGCTGTGACCGTGAGGTACGGATGGAATGCCAGAGCGGGCAGCCGCACAAGGCGCTTCGGGTGGGCGGGGGAAAAAAACAGGGCCGTGTTCCGTTTAGCTCCGCGGACCGGGACGACAGCTAACACAGCCCCGCCGTCTCACCCCCTGCAGGCCTGACAGCATGGAAATCAGAGGGTGGAAGCCTCTGAATCGCAAACAGCGGACTTTTATTGACCTCAGATAGGGTGCAGAGATAATGATTTCTCACCATGTACCTAAAAAAGATACATAGAAAATGGAAAGCTGGTTTGTACCTGCACTGGAACTCATGGCTTACGCTACGATGAGCTATAATTATCCTGCACTCTTTACTCATTTCTCTAGGCCGTCTTGGCCTCTTGTTCCTGCTTAGTGATCCATCGTATTTTAAGTCAGACATAACAGTGAGTTCAACCGTGACTGTAAATAATGTAAACATTACTTGTTGCTTTTGTTATTTCTGTTGTTAAAGAATGCCATCTGTGTTCTTGCACACACATATACAGGTGCAGGTATAAGCCAAGTCATCATGTTCATATTCCTGAGTGCTTCATGCAGCATAGTGCCACGTTTCATATTGATACATGTTAAATCTTTGCATTTCATTTGCTCCATTTTCTGTTATTTAATTTGCCTTTTGAGCACCTGCCTTCATTTGGTACCCTGTATATTCTGCATCTGAGAGGGTCCCCATCAAAATTTCATTTGTGCACCTGTTACACTGCCAATACATTGAGCAGCCATTATCCCCTCCCATGAACTAGTTATCCAATTAGTCATTTGATTTATGGTTGTTGGTATTTAAACCCCCTAATGTGAGCGAACTGTGTTCCAATCTAAAACTAAGTAACTTCACCGTGCTGTTAAGTGTTACCTGCTATGAGGATTTCAGCTGACTCATTTAATGCCTGCTTCAGATGACCGTTCATCTGACCAAACACTCAATACCCCTTGTTGTCTGCTAAGGACGTCACACTTCAGGTTAACAGAGAATGCCTTGAAGAGAAAGTTTAAATCAGCTCTTAGCACTGGTAAAAATAACTTCCAATATTTGTATTAAAATACTGGACCGTTTAAAAACTATTCACTGTTTTCGTCTAAATAAGTCACTATGAAAAAGCCTAATGATCAGCCACGCTAGTGAGTTCTGGGGATAATGCCCAGCACAGGCTTAAGAACAGCGTGGGTCTCCTCTGCAAAGCAGACACAATACATGGCCTGCTAATGAATTCTTCTCCACAGATAAGCCCCGTAACACCCCTATCAGAGAATAAAAAAACGATGCCACGCTGCCAGTGCTGTGCTGTAAATGGATATTTGGAAGTGACTCGCTGGCGTGTCACAATGCCCGTCGTCACGGTTTCCCGACGGGACGGGCGGGTGGCCACGCCGACCGCACGCTCCAGAACAAAGCGCAGGTCACACGAGGACAAACTCTCGCACACCTGAGGCCGGCAGGAAACGAGCATGCAGAATGAAACAGAGAAGCCTTACAATGAACACTAATACAGCGAAGCTCTTCTGCCAGCCTTCAACAGAGCAAAGGAAGGGCCGCTGACATTGATTGACTTTGACTGACTTTGGGCAAGACATGCATGTCAATGATTCATCAGTAACATGGAGGTGATGCAGGGTAATTGCATGATGTGTTTAGCACTGACTATAAACAACGCTAACCTCTCAGAGAGGACAACCAAGCAGCAGGGAGTTATATATGAGAGAGGATGAAGGGGCAGCGGGCAGTGGGATGCTTCAAGTGTTCAGTTTTAAGACAAAGAGATACGATGTGGGAACGGCCCCCTGCCACGACTCCACTGTTAGTGAATGGAGGAAGAAACAGGAAGAGGTCATTAAAGAATATAAAAGTTGAAGTGCAGCAGCCAACTCTCCAGCCTCCGCTCCACTGAGCAGAATGCTGGTGAAACGCAGCCGCTAGCCGATGCAGCCAACCGGACTTACGCTCTCATTTTACACGTTCCGCTGCCTGAAGACTGAGCAAAGCCCTGCGAGACTGTTCTCACAATCACGCCCACCTAGGCTGCACAATCCGCCGAGAACCGAAAAAAAAAGGTCTGCAGTCGGCTTCCTCTAACAAAGACACGGGGAATCTGCAGATCAAAGAGACTGCGGAGTTTTCAGCCGAAGTTTGTTTCTGCAGCTCTCCCTGACTAATCAATGCCTTGGCCTGAGATTCCTCTGGCCGTGCACACAGATCCGAGGATACCGACTGAAAAAAAAAAAAGAAAAAAAAAAAAAAGGGCACATATAAATTCTCACCGCGTCATTGTCAGTGTGGACACTAGGTCACCAAGGGCCAGGGACGCTCTCCGTTCATGCTTTAGGTGTCTGAACAATGGCAGTCCCCTCCAGGCTACTGCACTTCATTGCCTTCTTCAGCAGACGCCTGCCAGATGTCATGCACTACGCTACAATCTTCTGTGGCCTAACAGCAGGTTGTCTCACTCTCATAGCGGCTGCTGTTTTGCCAGCGAGGCTCCAGGTTAGGTAACATAAAAAAAAAAAGGCAAGCTTGCCCAAATGTAGGGAGCTAGGGTTTGTACTGAGCTCAGCCCACCAAACACCAGTATACCCAGGACATGACAGGATAAGGAGGATTCCATCCCAGGCCTCAGCTGGTCCCCTCTCACCGTCCCATCACAGAACCATCATCTCTATTTGCCGTGTGACAGAACTGTCATCTTTACCCCAAACACCTCAGCCTTTTGCTGACCCCCCCGCTCTAACCACCGTCCCCTCTGATAAGCCCCCACATTTTAACCTGGGGGGGGGAGGTGTCACTTCCTGCCTGCCTCCTTTTAAACCTATACCAGTGCAACAATTTGCCACTCTTCATACTGCGGTAACAACTGATCACAGGTGGCACAGAGGTCAGTCCCTGACACCCCCCTGACCCCTCCCTCAGAATTGTTCTTTTTCAGCTACTTTTCAAGTGATCGGTATTTCTGTCTGGCTACTGAGTCAACTAACATCGGAGGTCAAGGAAAGGAGAGAAAGGAGCAATGGAGAAAATGGATGTGGAAAGGCAGTAATGAAAAAGCAGCTGGATTTAGAGTGGATTGGAAAAGCTTCTATCCAATGGCTGACATTGTAACACAGAGTCCTTCGCTGTAAGTGACTAATGTCATATTTAAAGTGTTTAACATGCAATACTACTCCAGTTTCCCCACATGGAGAGTTGATACAATTATGAAAATATCACAATACAACACTGAAAACATTTGGGACAAGATGTGCGTGCTTATCCTATCAGTTAGGATCATAACTGTAGGCAGCATTTGCAATGCAAAGGAGGCCTGACCCCAAGCCAGACCACATGGAGATGGAAATAAGCATCATTTCAGTTAACTACTAAATGTAAATAAGAGGGTAATGGGAAGAAAGCACTACACAGAAAAGGGAAGAGGGGACATATGAAATTTTGGTGTCATCAGACTGCTCAAATTTCCAGTAAAGGCTTCATATTTGTAGACAGGCAATCAGTTGTATAGTATCTGTTGTCATTTAGGCATACCACAATGGAAATGAGATAAACATTTTAAATCATTTCAGACATAGTCACACACAAAATTACCATTAACAAGGGTCATAACCATGCTGGTACTCTTACAGTTATAAAAGCACAGTTGCTGTGGCTGTGAAAACCAGAGTGATGTATGTGTTAAAGAATCTCCCTTGGTGAACAGCAGGGGGTTACCAGATCATACGTAAGGGAAATTAAAACGCAGCCATACATGTTTACTTGTGTGGGTAATCTTAACTAGCCACCTAAAGGCAGACCAATGCTCCCAGCAGCCAATAGGGACGCTGACATTAATTCCCGCAGCAAAGGCCTGTTATTATGGTTCCTTCGGCTTGCTTTGCATGACAAAATGAGAACAGCAGAGTTCTCTCTGAATCACATATGATGGTGCATCACACAGCTATTAAGAGCTGAAAGGCCTTAGTCATCACGGGAGTACAGTCTACATTCCTAACACATGACAGCCTGTGCTCCAGCGTACACGATGCCATAATTCCATAAGAACCAATTTTCTCCCTCCCCGTGGGTCTCTCTCTGTCTACATCCAGGTTGAAGGTTTGCTTTTAGAGAGACGGATAGAAGATATTTCTGCCTCCTAACTGCTCTGTAGAGCCCCGGTCCTGGCTCCAGGCCAAATCCCCATGGTTACCACAGAACAGCAACTGCCTCTTTCCTCTGCTCATTAAAAAACTCCTTCTCTCTATGAAGGGGATCGGAAGAGGACAGAGACCAACACGCAGACAGTGCCCAGCCAAAAGGGGTCCTACGCTGTAGTGCTGGGGGGGTTGCGTTTCTTTCATTTCACCACATAAATAGCATCCAGAGAAAGCACACTACACCAAAGAGGTCATCTTTCTCCTCCAGGAAGAGTGACTGATTGTTGATCCAAAACACTCCAACCGAAAACAAAACGCAGAAAATAGCTAACAATTTCACACCAGCCAGCCTGTTACACCAGTTATACAGCAATACATCTAACCTCCACAACTTGTGAATCGTCAATAATATACATTAATGTATTGATCCAATGTTGAATAAAATAAAGTTAGGTGCAGTTTCCATGGACACAGGTCAGAGAGAGATATTTGAAAGCCACGTGTGCATTTGAGCAGGAATAGAGCATGCCTGGAATAAAGTACTGAGAGATGTTCGCTATCTGAGGAACAGATCAAGTCAGCTGGTGATTGGCTATAAATAAATGATACACAACAAGGAGCCACAAAGTGGAACTCTTTTTAGGACAAATGTGAATGCACAGAAAATTGTGAATGCACAGAAAAATGACTGTGTATCGTATATCAGCACAACACAACAGAAACAACACAAAAAACCATTACACTGATATATTACACACACACACACACACACACACATACAGAGAGAGAGAGAGAGAGTGGGCATAAAGTCCAAATCTACTTGATTGTAAAAACTTGAGGTGTTTCAAAATTACATGTCCGTTAGTTGTTTCAGTTTCAGGTGTAACCAAGAGGAGCCAAAAGCAGTTTGCCGAGTTCATTCTTGGACGTGTGAAATGATTATGACACAAGACGGTTTCGCATGCATAGGCTGAGACTCTATGGCCTGTGTATCAGCAACAAAATCACGACTGGTTCCGAAGTTACGGTAATATAACTTCCAGGGTGTTGACACAAACTGCTTTGTAATATACATAGCTGGGGGACGAAAGGCTGAACCCAGTACAAGCACTATCTATGTGAACAAGCAACATGGTTTGACTCTACAGTCCAACCAGAGGGGTTAACATTAAGCACAGAAGGTGAACTTTGCATAGAACCAACAAAATGCAATGATATGAAAAACCAATATTGAAACTGTGGCAAAGTCCTCTTCGCCCCGGTCCGAAGACAGCGCGTCTGAATGTCAAAAGCAACCTCACACACTCGGTGTAACGCAGTTGGATGTGACTGTACCTAAATTTCACTCCTTTAAACGTCATTAAACATCGCAGCGACAGTGCCATACACAGAGCTTTCGAAATTCAGAACGCACACAATCTGCAGAGATCAGAAGGACAGACAAGATACACCGTAACACTGAATCTTCACTCAGTCCTGCCGAGAGCACCGATCTAATATTAAAGACGGTTCCATTCGATGAAGGAATAATTCAATTCGGTGCTGAGAAACGCCTAGAAACGTGGAGAAGTAACAAGTCAAGCACAAAGACCAGCGGATATTCCGCACTCATTGGGCACAGCAAAGAGCTACAGTAGCATCGATGGTTATTCTGCATCAGATAAACACTGTTCACTGTGTGACTGAATTATCGGCGTACTCAGGTGAGAGTCCCATGTAGAACAATATGGCTTAAAATATAGAAAACTTACCTTTCACTTGACTCTCATATTCTGCAATAATTTCTTTATCCTTTTTGAACCTCGTCGGATTAGACATCTCGGATCCCCTTTTGATAGTTATTTGCAGTTCGTGGATTGCAGTCAACAAATATGTTCTACCCCTGTCGTACGGCTAGGCTGCCCACCGCATCCTACAGGTTTAGCAGCGAGAGTTCACAAGTATGACAAAAGAAAATGGTAGAGACCAGAGACTCACTTTCATTCGCCGAATCGATTTAGTAATCTTCGTGAGAGTACAGTCTTTGTTTCTATAAAACATGCAATATGTTCCAGGCTCCCATAATTCTGGATTTCAACAAAGTGAAAAGCCCGCCACGAAACCGTATCAATGGAAACGCTAACCACAGCTAAGGCAACGGCAGCACGAGCGAGCTGAACAAACAGCCCCCGAGCAAAAGCGTTCAGCTAACCTTTAAAAACCATTACATTGACCTTCTGGCCAAGTGCGATTGCTCGGACGCAGGGAAGGGCGACTAAAACGCACGGGTCCTGTAGTGCACACGGCGAAAAATGGAGAACAAGACGACCGTGCGGCAATGTGTACTTCCCCGGGCGACCGAGCGCTACTGACTCCGCACTTCTGCCGCGCTTCACAGCTCCGCTGTTTCCGAGGCGCAGACCGACCGCAGCGCAGCTGCCGGAGAGTCACTGGGAATGGGTGGGATCGGAGAGGCGCACGGAGCGGAAACGTGGAGAGGATTGACAACCACTCCAACCAGTCGAGCCAATGTTTTTTTGGGAGACTATCAGTCAGGACTCGTTTCCAAGTGAGAGTTTTCGCACGCGTGCTCAGGGTGTGCGGTCGGTTCTCTCCTGAGTGTTAGCACTTACTGCTCTGAGTAGCTGAGCGAGGATCAGAAACCCGATTTTGCACTGAATGGTGGCACGGTGGCTGAGGTCGGAAATTTTACTGTCCTGAAAAAGTTTGTCTAGAGACAAACGGCCACCTAGCTGAGAGTGATGGCGTTTCACACCAGTTGCACAGCATTATTAGGAATTGTTTCTTGACCTGCTCCTTTCTCCTTAGTCTGTCATTCATTTAGAGACCGGTTTATCATCGTAAGAATGAAAGTAAAGGCTGCATTGTACACAATCCATATGGATTTAGTTAAGTGTGCTGAGTATGACTCACAGATTTACAACCAAACCAATTTGGTTTGCTCCGGTGCTGGAAACGCAATTGTGCGTGCTCACCAGTCATAATCACGGTGTGTGCGGGAGAGTCAGACGCTATGGAAGTAATCGCTTGGAAGAGTAGTCTAACACCAACATGTAAAAACCACACCATTTTCTTACAGTATACAGCTGACAAACAAGGTTTCTCCCTGTCTCGGGCGCACACACAGACAGACACAAACACACACACACACAAAATCCACACGTGTTTTCCCCATTCCCCATTCTTGAGTCCTCCGAATGGGGTATGCGCGCACAGTCATTATTTGACCCATTTTGCTCCAAATCGTGTTACGACTCCTGGGGCTATTAGAAAATTAACATGCAAATCTAAACATCGTTTATATTAATAAAGGATTAAAATACTTCCGGCAGACGAAATGACCTCTAGATCAACCTTCTAATATTTTAAAGTATTTTAAAATATGGCCAAGAAGCCACATTTGTGACAGAGGAGGTAATGACGTGATAGTTTAAAGCAGGTGTTTGTATATGGTCATTCTGATACAGGTTGTGGTCATACACCGCTAATGTGATATTTTACTCAACCGCGAATAAACTTCAGGATATAGCGCTAGCCTGCCACCTGGTGGCACAACGAGTTCTTCACCAGAAACTGTACATTTTTGAAATGCATTCTCGGACTTAGTGAAATGCATTTAAGTGCAGCAGCGGATAACACGTGGTCCGTGACATTGCAGGAATTGTCTGAAATTGCAATTCATCCTTATTTGATCCAAAGTCGGGAATAGCTAGACTTGTTATAAAGTCTCTGTATTAAGGCCCTAATGTGATCTCCTTTGCATCACCCAAGCCCCTAAACCGTGATCACTGAGACTGTTGATTTACGAAATTTAAGTCGTTTAAACTACTCACTGAAATGTTTTTATACAGCGTCAGCAGGCACTAGAGTCCGCTGGGGAAAGATAAGGGCATAACGCCTCAGAATGCTACGGTATGACCTACAGGTTAATATGTTTCATGCAATCTGTACAGAATAAATCATGTAAAAACTAAACAAACTTTAACGTTTATCAAACCCTTTGTTTGCACGCCCAGAGCAGTCATTGTTATCAAAAATGAAATGATTTCAAAAGGAACACGAAGGCCAGCAAACCTTCAGCAGGTGTTATACACAACCAATGACTTGTTTTGTTCGGTGCAAAAAGATAATGTCCTTTTAAAGGCAAGGAAACCAGTACAGTACAATGGACGTTTCTTTATACAATGCAAATACACTATAACCTGTGCGACACTGAAAATTCCCGATTCAGCACAAAACGAGACCAAGGCCTCCCTCTGCTGGTAGGAATTGAAATAGAAAATTTAGAAATTCCGAGAGAATAATTCAACAGGTGGGCGTCGTTATCTAAATAATGCTGATAAAAAACCTTTAACATGGATTTCCAGAACCATAAGCCTTAAATATGTTTTATTTACATTAAAATAAACACCACATGTATGAAGAAAACACACACTGTGAAACCAGTGCTAACTATTCATTCACTGAGCTACCGACACCATACAAACTGCTGATTTTATAAACCAGAGCTTAGCTTGTACCAACAGCTAAAAACGGCAGGCTGCAGCTAGTTGACCCAAAGACTGAGAACACTAAAAAATGTCAGGATACTGAATTAAGATGCTCCTTTCTCCCCATGCCCCTGCCACTGCTGCAGACTGAGATTGCAATGAAATGCCATGAACACAAGTGGGCTAACATGGCTAACACCACTGTTCCAGTGTGAACACGTATCACTGGAGAGGAAAAATCCTATTAACAGGCCTGTAAAAGACCCCTGACCATATGCCTCACGGCACAGTCACCAAGCAGCAGATCGCCACCCGTGAGGGCTGGTTTCTGCTCCCTGCCCATCCACAGTCGTTTGCACGCTGACGTTAGGAGCTCTGCAGGCGGCCGGTGCAGTGATTCTGTGCCCAGCAGCCTGCCGTCCTCAGCCGGTCCTGAAGAACGCCTCCTCCACGGCCTGGGTGAAGCGGTGTCTCATCTGCTGGCGGAAGCCGCTGTACCACTCCATCAGCCTGCGCCTCCTCTCCGCCTTCTCCTGCTGGCTCATCCTCCTCTCCCTCTCGAGCAGGGCGGGGAGCTCCCTCCAGTCCTGCAGGAAGATGAAGGGAGCCCCCGCGGCTTTCAGCAGGCGGAGGGGCGACCCGCGGCCGGCCCGGCACCCACCCGGCGTCGGCACGTCCTCCACCACCGGCACCGAGCCGTACGAGCAGGCCTCGTAGATCCGGTAGCACTCGGTGTTGACGCCCACCGGGCAGAGGGTGAGGTCGCTTTGCGCCAGCGCCGACTGGTACTGCTGCAGGCTGTCCTGGCTCTCCTGAGGAACCCACCTGACGCGGGAGAGACACAGGCGCGCAAGGTGAGGCCGCTGGGTTTATACGTCACTTAAAACAAACGCAACGATGCTCCAGCCATTATCAACAGGTAAAACCTGCAGTATTACATTACATTATATTCATTTAGCAAACACACCTGTCCAGAGTGACTTCCAGCAAAAGAGAACAGAAGTGTATCCATCCAAGTTGAATGAGTAACAGTGTCAGACCAGGCAAATAACACTCTCAGACCAGTGAGTGTGAGCATAACACTATTCAAGCCCCACCACAAGTTAACTTGTGCAACCTGACGAGGCAATGGAAGCCAAGTATACTACCATACTACCAGTCACTATATCACAGCATGCAAAACACACTGCAATACTGCACGTAAAATAAACAAGTAATACAAGTAGCATGTGTTAGGGGGTGGGGACTGAGGTGGAACCGAGATGCAGTCTGAAGAGGTGGGTCTTCAGTCTGCATCAGAAGATGGATTGTAAGTATCATTCTGGCCCCGAGTCGCCAGCTTTTGCCGTACTTTTCTCGGGCAGTAGTCAGGCACTCTCTCTCGAGGCCCTCTTGCTTCAGGACCCTCATCAGCGTCTCCCGGGAGGAGTTCTTGTATACGGTTCCCAGGAAGTTGCACAGGTAGGGTCGGGCGGAGTTCACCATCTCTGCATTAGGAGTGACCACAGGAAACTGCCTGTACCTGAGAGAAAGGTGGAGAAGAGAAAGTCAGTCTATTCGCCTCCTAAAATTTAGACTTTAATTTACCTGAGCTATATATTGCATTTCAATATAATTCAATTTGATTTATTTCAGTTTATTTACTTGGCATTTCGATATGTGGCAGAAGCTCTCATCCAGAGCCACTTGCAAAGTGTATATTATCAGGCCACATGATGTGTGTGTGAATCAAGTAACACACAGTACTGCTGCACACACACGCACACACACACATCTAATGTTTATCTCTGACCTTAAGATGTCATACTTAAAAAGCTATACGAAAGAACCTTCACTTTTATTGGGAATAATATTTAAATCACTGTAGACAGAAACCTTTACTTTTATTGCAAATAATACTAAAAGCACTGTAGATGGAAACCTTCATTATTACTGGGGATGGTACTTAAATCACTGTAGATAGGAGCCTTCATTTTTATTGGGGGAATCACACAGTTTGGAATGACCCTGGTATTTTAGGGTTAAAGCAGGGTGGGGATGCACATTATTAGTGCAGACAGGAAGTGAAGCATCAGGTACGAATGGGGGGGGGGGCTTCAGACGCCCACAGGCTGTGGCTGCAAGGTTCTGACTGACAGGCAGGAGAGAGACGCTTACGTCGCCACCCCCAGGGGCCACTGGTAGACGTCCTGGTCGTTGACCCAGGGGCTGTCGTACACCAGGAAGAGCGGGTCGACGAATCCGCCGTGCCGCTTCAGGAAGGGGCGGAGCCAGTCGTTGGCGCAGCGCTCGTTTCCCAGCAGCAGCACGGCGGCCCGGGAGACGGAGCCGGCCTGCACCAGTGCCTGCGCGTGCAGCAGCCACTGGGTGGCGTAGGAGACCTTCCTCTCCTCGCGGCCGTTCAGCACCAGCACCACGCTGTCCGTGTCCAGCGGGACGTGTCCCTGGATCACCGCCGGGCCCGTGTAGAAGCTGCGGAGAGCGAGAGCACGCCGTCAGCCGTCTGGCCAACCCTGCCACGGCGTCTCTGACACTGAAAACGCACCGGCGTAGGGGGCCGCACGCACACGTGTGAGTCCTGGACGTCTTTCTGAGCTACAACCTGCTATGTCAGACGAGGGACCCGTGGAGCGAACCCGGGTAAAATGCCTCAGAAATGACACTCTCCTTCAGGGAGTCTTAATGTGCTAAGCAGCGAGTTCCTGAGGAAATGATGCCTTTTAAGCGCTTTCACAGACGCCGAGCTGCTCCCGCTCTCCCTGATCAATTTACTGCCGCCTTTTTCCCATGATGCTGTTTGATGTTTATTCAAAACAGGAACCGAGCAACCTGCAACAAAAATAAATCCTTTCACTAACAGCTGGATTGAAGCTCCAGGAGAAAAGGCACATGGTAAAATATATTACAGAAAAATATTTCAAATAGTGCTTAATTAAGACAGTGGTGTTCATTTCAACTCAGCCATAATTGAAGAACCTAAAGTGTGACCTATTCACCTACCTGCACAAACCTGTGGACATCTCTCAGCACTCAGATACTCTATCCCTAAGCATCGTTAAAGAAGAATACTCTAACTTCATGTTACTTCGACATGATGCTTCCACGTTTCACATAGTATTTCTCTCACTTAAATGGAACATATGTCAGAGACAGCGAAGAACAGTCCTACTGCTCAGCACGACCACATTCAGACGTTAGCACGCATCTCGTTGGTCTACACTAACGACCTCAGGCTGGATTCTGTTACCCAGCATTCCTGGTAAGGGTGTCGCCATTCAGCCACTGCTCCTCAGTATGCATACTGCTCTCCTACATTTTTTAAACTGTGATCATGGCCCTCTGAGAAAACTCCGCTCGTTGTTGTTGTTGTTGTTGATTGGCTGTGCCTCTCTTAATTGTTTTCGCAGATCGACGGGCTGCCTGCTTTCTGTTGTACCTGGATGAGATGGGATTTCCTGGATGCGTCTGTGACCCAGACGTCTTGAGCTCAGCCTCGTGTCTGATCGCACAGAGCACGCATGCTGCCAGGGTAAGCCAGCGGTGCTGCGATCGCAAAGATTTACGTAAAGATTTACGTGCTATAAAAACAGGGACGAAAAGCCAAGAAGTTACACACCAAAATAACAAACAATACGCATGCCAAGTTTAATATCGTGACCACAAGTATGCTTCCACACCAAACACAAGGATATAACATCTACAAGGCAAGGAGAAATTTTGACATTCTTCCGCCTTCTCTGAAAATGATTATATAGTGTTGTATAGCGATTATAGTGCAATTACAGTCTTCTCTGCTGCAGCTGTTCCTGGAGTGTGAAGGTCTCCCTGTCTACAGTGCATCCTGCCGTATAACTCACGCCGTCTCCTCTCGATAACAACAGGGCAAACACTGACAGTTAAGAGTAAAGACAGGATATTCCACCAGCCAATCGGAAACGCCAGAGTAGGTCTATTTGCCCACCTCCTTGTCATACTTCGACAGAGTACATGTGTTGGGAGGAACACAGAGCGCTCCAAATCAGATTACTCATCACACATCACTTTTGTCTTAAAAGCGTCACAAAAGAACTTTTCCTCGTGTGGCCAGAGACATATGCATCCATGCTCCCAGATCTATATATTGCATATTATGTGCGTTTACCAAGCCCTCTGTAAAACATACTGCAACATTAACCTCATCTGATTCATACACAACATGTCTGCCCAGCATTGTTAGGTTTAAGTTAAATGCTAATTATAACGGTTATATATTGCTAGTATGATAGGGAGTCTGCAGAGAAATTCATAGCTACCTTATTACTAATCTTCTTATTAGGCTATACAGTATGTTGAGCAGACAGATGGGACTCAGCATGAAGGATAGTTCTCTCTATCTATTGAGGATCTCACTCACGATGCTCTCATTTCCTTTCTCAGCTCATAATGTCGTCTAGTGCCTGGGGAAAAGTTTGGAGGAACAAGAGGGTAAGGCATTTCCTTCACGGTCAAATTGCAAATTGGCCATCTATTCCATACAGAGTTCACAAAACAAAGGGGCTTTGTAAAATTTTCTTTTTTGGTCTCGTATGTCTCAAAGGTATCCAGGAAATTCAAAAGCTACAGTTTCTTATACAAAACTCAGTCTACATACTACAGTGCAGAGACGCACGACTGTGTTGTGTTCACACAGGAATATAGCTCCGATGGGATTATCTGCACAGTCAGTTGAGAAACTGGGAACTGTGGACATCCAGAACAGGATGAGCTGTTTGGAAGATCTATCCTCTTACTGCACAACAACGTTTGGAGACTACACTTTGATTAGCAGCAGACAGGAAGCGGTGGAGTCTGACCACACCAATCCTGAGGTTCCTGTCCCTGTTCTCAGGATGGGGTAATGAAGTGGGCTGCATTCATTGGTGGAGGGTGGGGGGTGGGGTTGTCATCGTACAGATATTGTACATTGAGGGTTTGAGGGTTTTGTACATTTCTCAATCACAGATTCATAACTCATATCTAAATTCATATATTTAGGCATCTTCTCATATAAAAGCATTAGAGCAGGAAACAAGCAATCATACTGCTACAAAGCAAAGCAAGCCCACAGTGGGAACATGGAAAAGATCAGACCATAGTAATGGTAGCCAGTTACCTAACTGACATCGTATTGAAACCAAACTTTTTCTCCTTTCTGTGAACACTTGCAGACTCAAAGACAAATCGGTATAGGGCACTGCACCATCTGTTTGAATATAATGCATCTCCCCTCACATCTGCAGTGATCATGCTCCAGTGACAGAGATCCTGAACCTCTGTGATGTCACCTGTACAGAACCTTTGGCAGCCGAGGGATGGCTCGGTCCTGCCTCAGAGACCGTACAAAAATACTGCTGGGTTCAGGGCTCACGGTTCAGAACCACCACGCCAGACCACCTGGCTGTCGGAGGCTGCAGATCAGGTTCACCCTTGATTCCTGCATCTCCACTTTCCTTCTTGCTCAGGAATTTTTCTGGCGTCTCCAGCATTTAGGATATAGATTATTATGTTCTTGGTTGCCGTGGATATGTTTTCAAATTTAATTTCAAAGTTAAACTGTCTACTTTTGGACTGCCAAATGTACTGTTTAATGGAAAGCTACCAGACGACTGTTAGTGTAAACTAATTAGAAAGAAAGAAAGAAATAGAGATAATATCTTAACCTTTAAATTGCCCGTGAGTTGCACACTGAACAAGCCTGATTTTAACTGAACATCTTCTGGTTACATCAGAATATCAAAGCATTTCAGCCTACGTGTCATATACAAAGGTCAGTTTAAATGTAACAAAGGACTTGTCAACCTCCATGTGCTTTGCAAGAACAAGAAGATTAAGTAAAACGAACACAAGGAAGTCTGCTTGGCTTTATGTGCGTAATTATACGTTATTTTCATTGCCTCTGCTGCAGCCATTTCCTCAGTGTAATGCATTTTTCCTGTCTATAGAGTGTCCTGTCTTCTACCTTACCCTCACCCAAACTGATAGCAGCGGGGCCATTACAGAAAGTTAAAAATAGAGGCAGGATATTCCACCAATCTATAGGAAATTCCTCAGTACTTTTATCTCTCGGAACACTCAAAATCAGATTATTTGCTGCACGGTCAGTTTTTGTCCACTTAACGACGTCAAGTTGAGGTTAAAAGCAGACATTTTCATGTCCCTAGGTCTATATGTTTGAACTGTCACTGTCACCACGAAAACAAACCAATATTCTGTGACGCATGCAACCGAGCACCCTCATCCTGCATGAGCATGTTTTAAAAGCTGGGGGGCCTCCAACTAATGCTCACCTCACTGTGGTGCCCTGTGGGACTTGTAGTCTGAAAAGACTGCCGTCGGCTTCAAGGGAGTGTATTGGAGCAGTGCGTTAGTCTTGCTTCAGCGCTCCTGCATGAAGCTGTGTATCTGAAAATTCCAAATATGAGGTGCATGAAGGGAAAGCAGCCATACTACACTAGCTATGAAGGATTGTCGTATATATGTATCATCCTCAATGCTCAATTCGGCAAATAAATGGCTGAAGAAAACACCCTGAAGACAAGTGGCGAGACAAAGCGCTACCACATGGTTTCCATCATTATATTTTTGGCTGCACGCTGACCTAGCAGACAGAAAACTTCGTGAGGACAGTCACTGATACATCCCTGGAGGATCTCGCTGCCTAACAGACAGAAGACCGCATGAGCGCTGTCACTGATAGATCCCGAGAGGGCCTCACTGTGGCACTCATTTCCTTTCTCAGCTCGCAATGTCCTCTGGTGTCTTGAGACAATTCTGGAGGACCAAAGGGTATGACATTCACTTCATGGTCCAATTTGCCAGTTAATGGCACATTAAACTTTGAGATAAACAACATTCTCCATAAACCTCAATATTTTTATGAGCTTTGTGGCCTACTTCTAGGTGTATACATGTACGATATACATGACTTTATTATTTTTGCCTGCAAAAAAGCCTATTCTGCTACATCAGCGGGAGATAGGAACCATGTTAAATCACTTCATTTCTTAACTATGAGGAGGTGAACAGTGTGAGGACATTGTGCTAACTTCAGACAAATCCATGAACCAAAACTGAATACAAACAATTTTTCCTGCATCTCTGCCCACAGACCAGTCATTACACAAAAATTTGAACTATGCACCCATTGACAGCTTGTGACCAGTTCCATCTGAGCGTCCATATAACTTCCACACGCTTCCCATCATTAAATTATCTTAAGTCAATCCTCTTTCACGGAGCAGCGAAAACAGAGACGAAAGTGGCGTGCACCAGGCAGGAAGCAGGTATTCTGAGCCCCCGAATCTGACTCCCCGCAGCAGCCCGTCTGAAAGCACAGATCAGAGCGGTTAGAGAGGAGTCACAGCTGCAGTGCTGAGCGCATAGGGAGCAGCCAGCGAAAGGACACCGCGTTTCCGTCGAGCCGGGGGAAGCAGGCCGTACTCTGCGCTGGCACACACACACGCAGTCCCGGGAGACCGTGCCTCAGATCTCACAGAGCAAGTCTTCACCGCACCTGTTCCTCCGAGAGTTCAGGAACCTGACTCCGTCTCATCTGCTTCGTATTATTCCGCTCTGAGGGAGCAGACTGCTGCTTTTCCCCAGCTCTCTCAGACAAGCTCACAATGAGGGAGGCACTGCAGGTGTGTATCGCACAGACTATGGAGGCTTCCTCCTCTTTGAGGATTTATTCAAGGGCTTTTACAGAGGTTGAAAGATACACTAGAGACACACTAGAGATGTTCAGCTCTTCCAGTGAAATGCAACACCGCTCTCGTCAAACCTGACTGCTGCTTGGCTTCCTCTCCAGGATGCTAGGATGCTTTTCCCCCAATTACTGTGTGTTCTTTATTTTGATTGGCTATTGCCTTGCATACAAAGTGTCAAATAGCAGATGTCTGCTTGCAACAGTATAATTCACTATAATGAAGAGTCCATGGACTGTTTTTTTTTTTTTTTTGCAAAATTACAATATTAGGAAAGCCTTATCAGATGTCACATTCACATTCAAACGATAAGCTTTATTACTCCTACAATTACTGACTCCCTTTAAATTGTCAATTTTCTACAGATTTCAGACATCTGTCAGGTCCAAGGTAATTCAGCAGGACTGTGAACCATGTGACTTCTGACAGAAGAAAAAGCGAAAACCTTTTTCCGGTTCTGTGTTCAACGTATTGGCAGTTACTGAGTGCAGCTGGGCTCATGGTCTCCTGTGATCCTTTGGACAGGACGTTAACCTTCTGGTGCTTTATTACTCAAGTTTAACTACTCATTTAGTTCTGACAAAAGGCACATATGCTCTCCACATTTCACCAGCGCAGTTTCAGTAGACCTCAGACTTTCCATTCAGCTTCAGACTAAGGCTTCAGGTTGTACGCCAGACTCAATAAAAAGGAAAGGTACAAAGAGCACACGATCCGCAGTTTGCTCTCAGCTCCACCTATCAATAACATCAGTAGCTAAAACAGCTGGCACAGAACTGTTGCTACTGAAAATCTATGGTGCCACATATGCACATCAAACCCTGTTTGTTTCAATGCCAGTGGCAAGTCAAGCTGCTAATGCTGCTGCCTAAATAACACATTTCTCTTTATAACCACTGTTTGGAGCTAAAGTTTTTTTTTTTTACCTTCTGCTTGTTAAATATTTTTAAGCACAATTCTGAACATGCTCCCTCTAACCTTCATGGAGGACACCTCAACAGGGCCATTGTGCCAGTGTCTTTACATGACAATGGTTAGATGCAAGGCTTTCTATGAGACAAATACATTTTCTTTGCAGTCACATATACCAACAGAGGAGATACTCTCACCTCAAAATGACTTTACCTACAGTTTGCTATGCCTAAAAGAATGAAACTCTTACCTGAAATTGACTTTTCCTACAGTCCCTAAAGAGGAGTGACACCCTTACCTGCAAGTGATTTTACCTGCAGTCTCTTACACCTGCAGAGGAGTGAAACCCTTACCTGAAAGTGATCTTCCCTGACTGCACCTCCCCCTCTCTCCATTGTGCTGTTGGGTCAGAGGGGCTCAGGGGTCCCTCCAGAATATGCTCCCACAAATAGAGACCTGGAAGACAAGAGGCGTTTCCCTGAATGGAGCTATCGCTGGTCACCTCTGTGTTACAGACCCCAACTGAAGCAAAGTAACCCTGCACTCTGCACTGTTGCCCTGGGCCTGGATGCGAGTGCAATAATCGAGACTGCAATACTGCACGGGCAGGGAGCTCCTGGGTATTGTCCTTTTAATGAAACACCTTTCCATGTTTAGGTAGTTGATATTTTCTCTTTGTTTTCCCTCAAAATCTTAATGTAACGCGAAAGAACTATTGACTGGCTTTTGGGAAATTCTGGAAATTTTGGGAATTGGTCTGACAAAAACACCTCCATCTGTCAAATCAGAGCATGGAAAAAAGAAAACTATTTTTTTTTCTACTGGTTATTAAATTGAAATTAAATTAAAAATAATCCAACAAAACCAGCTCTCGTCTCACCTATGGCGGCTTTGCCCCAGATCTGCACTTTGTATCTCTTGGGCCTGCTCTTGGCAATGTGGTCCTGGTATTCTCTGAACCTGTCCCTCCATCTTTGCCGGGACAGAGACTCGGCCCGCTCGTCCTCCTCCCAGGGATTCCACCCTTCCGCCTCGGCGGGGGCCAGAGAATTCCCGTGCTCCCGCGCCACACCCTTCGCGCTGTCTGAAGAGACAGTGCGATCACGCAAAAATCAGCAAAATCATCCGCTAATTTCAGTAATATTATGGAAATGAAAACTACAGGGGGCCTGGGCGTGCTCGGTAGAAAGTTAAGTTACCTTTATATGGACACTGTGATTTACAGTAAACATAAAACCACGCACTGTCCGAAAGTGGGCTGGTGGGACGGATGAATTAATCGTGAATTCATCACCGACATGCACTGGGCGAAACCAGTTCATTATATGCGATAACATCAAATTTATTCATTTCCCGCTGAGTATCTGCCAGCAAAACAATCCGTGATCCAAATACAACCGATCCGTGAAATAGCAGTGATAGCTGCTAGATGTTGGAACTGAACACAATGTACTACTTTGTTCCAAACGTTTCGAAATAAAGACAAGCTGGGGGCACGACCAGAGATTTTGGAGCTGCTGCTCAAGAGAACGCAACAGGATAAAGTGTCATGGACGACGACACCTCGTTGTTTAAAATCTTCTGCAGACGAAATGTTGAAAATTAGTGTTGGACAAGGCACAATCCGTGAGATATCTGATACAATTGTCCAAGAACAGTCGGATAGTGTCTCTATCGCACGCCAACATGTTACGTTAGCAAGCACAGTTTCAGTGAAAAAATTGGGTGCATTTACGAATCAGTAACCAATATGTAAAACCCCCCATAAATTGCCACACATATTAATTACCTGTGTTAGCCAGTAGCTTAACATTACGATACGATTTTCTGCCTTTATTAGCTAGCAAGCTAACGCTCTACCGTTTCTCTTACCGGCAGCTGTGACTTTTTTCACCACTCTATGCACTCTGGAGATAGCTTTCGGACTGAAAAAGACGTTATACGCAGCATACAATGAAAATGCCACATACAGTAAAACAATAAAGAAACATATTTTTCTGCGACCGAATTTCATGTTTTTTTTTCCTTTCAGGTTACCATTCTGTACAGCTGATCATTTTTATTTCTCACCCACCGCGACTATTTACATTTGCTCCTGGCCGTCAGCCGCAGAAGGACCCGTAACAGCAATGACGCCGTGCGGTCATCTCAGAAACTGCCTGCATAAAATTAAATTAAATTAAGCAAGCTGGGCTTCTAGCAGTAACTACAGTTCTGTCAGTATATGAAGTAATTTGGCATGGGTTACAATCACCCACTATGTTTTCTCCATATTCAGATTTAGTGAGGTCTGTTACTCTGCACCGCCCCATCGCTCCCTAATGATCATCTAACCAAGTTCCCGAAAAGAGAGGAGGGAGAGGCATTGTGTCCGGTGGCCTCTTCATGTCAGAGACAGTGATTCTGGCAGGTGAATTAATCATTAGTCTAATCATTGACCTAAATGAATAAAAAACGAAACATTTTATTGCTGCCCTAAAGTGGTAAAAATGGTGTTATTTTGTTGGATAATTTCATGGTAATGTTGCAAAAAATGCAAAGTCTGGAAGTTATATTCTTGTATTCTTAAATCAATATATTTTCATTTCATAATCTCTAAATGCATTATATACAAGAGCCACAATAGCGTAATTTGTCACAGAAAGGCTTCAAATTGCATCCCCACTTGTAAAATAAATAAATAAAAACTTACATGTGAAAAGTTTGAGATTATTATTCTTTTTAAATACCAGTCTACAAAATCATATGCTATCATTACCTCACAATATTCACAACATTTGAGAGTATCTCACACGGATTTAGACTTCATTTACTAAAAACAAACAAACAAAATCATTGTTATACATGAAATCTGCATCTAACTTTCAGCATTCATCTTCAAAATAAAGACCAAACAGGGATCTGATGAAGGATTGCTTAATTCATCAGTATTTTTCATTTAAAAAAAAAACAAACAAAAAAACACATTTATTTCTCTTGATGCAAACTGAGCAAAAATCTCCAAAGGAATTTGCAGCCTACCACTTGGAGGAGCAGCAGCATTAGCAGAAAGAATAGTCACATCTGTATGTGTACACTCTGCCCTGCAATCATATTTCTGGTTGTTTTGAATGCGTCTATCACAAGGGACTCATTCTCGCTGTGGCTGTTCTCACTCTTGCTGGCCACATAGTCTGCATGTCTGTCAGTCTCCTTTTTGCTGTCTGACTCCTTCCCCGCCACTCTGAAATGCCTCAAGTACATCTAGTACTTTGTGCACTGATCCCTTCTTAACAGTAAGTCTGCTGAAAGAACAAATATAATGCCTCCTTTACAACTGGGAATCATGCACAATATTTACTGTGGATATTCCATTCTGAAAAGACACTTTAAAGTTCCCAGTCCTGGATGAACAACTAGTCCCAATGTTAGGAAAAAAAAGAACAGCTGAGATTAAATCGGCTTTTAAAAATGTATAATTATTTCCACTAGATCTTCACTATACAGATTGCAGATTCATTACATGTATAGCATTGACAATATTGCACTATACTAAAGCAAATTAGCTACATGAGCACAGCAAAAGTTTTTATTTGTTTGTTTGCTAGTTATGAGACTAGAGACAAAATGGCTGCGCTCAGCGCTTGCTAACAACTAGAAATGAGTCCGTGGAAATGTACCTTATTTTTCATTATTGCTTTTGAAATGTTTTTCAGTTGGTTTCAAAATATTGCAAGCACGCAGCATAGAGTCTTACAGGGTTAGTTAGCTCACATGTATGCCTACTAATGCCTAGTCTTATAGCAGGGTTTAAATCACTAATAATGATTGATAATGATGTGTCTAATCTGTCTGTCTAATCCTTCCTTAAATGAACAGCAAGTTATTTTTACTGCTCTGCCCTAACAACAAATAGTGTCCAAAAATATACTTTGTTCCAGAAATGTTGGAGTACAATCACCATCTTTCACCTACCAGTCCTTCAATCAGCCATGTTGCTAATTTCCTTTTTAACTTCATTAGCGTTCTCCTTCCTGAAAACCTTACGGCCATGACCTAAGGATAATTGTGGATGGCTTTCCATCTTAACCTTTGATGTTTGGTCCCAGGAAGCACCTGTTGTGCAACAGTCATAATCAGAACTAGTTATTATAGGTATTCAATTATTACTGATGAACCAATTGTAAATTAAAATATCTTATACACTAAATGTTTCTAATATGTTTAACTAATAGAGACATATGTAGATAATTTCCTCTGTCCTTATAAATATTTATGGTGCCCTGGTTTTATGACAGATCTTAATAGAACTAATCTAATATGGGAAAATGGTCCGAATGCTATTTAAAATGACCACAGCTCTGTCCTTTCAATGTCTTTTGACCTTTCAGAAGTGGATTAAAAATCTTTAAAACCTGAAATAGCAGTCTGTGTAATAACACTTTAACCTTTCTCTGTAGCACACACAATGGTCATTTCTCTCTCCCCAGTCCAAAAGGCCATTGTTCATTACCTTCTGTTTAGTGTAGCCATAATTTGTTCATTGCTTTCAAAGCTTTCACCTGGCTGTTGTGTAACCCTTTTGCCACAAAAGGACAGTAGAGGACACTGCAGCTTAGACACTATGTCACAGATTGTAGACGACAGCCCAATTCAGTTTACTGAAAGCATAGGTGTTAGATGTATTGTACTTTTTACGTGAATAGGGAAAATGCAAACACATTTTTGCAGTTATATCCTCAAGTGCAGTTACACTAACAAGCTTAAAACGTAAAAGTTTTATATTTCTTTTATTCTCGCTAAAACTGTATAGGTCATTCAGTTCAGCTCCCGTTATGCGCTAAAATGTTTGTCAATGTCTATATTCTACAGCATGGTGAACCCATCAGAAAGAGTAGCACGCAAGAGGATACGCATCCAAATCTAGCTTTGGCTGTTAGAGGAGCACGCATGGGCAAAATGTCAGCCCATCTGAAGGATGGGGCAGGTTGTTCTACCAGGAGATGGCACCAAGGTCCTGCCAGTACACTGAATCCCCTATCTATCGCCCTGTCCATCACCATCACAGCTGAAATAAAACCTCCAAACTACTGCTAAAATATATACTGATGACTCAGAAAGTAAATGTCTTGACAAGCCCAAAATTGCAGGCGAGGTAGGGATGAGCGGGAATGGTGAGGCTTTTATTAAACAGCCCTGTGTCTGGATTGCTAACGCAGTCTGATCGATATATTGTGTGAAACCATATGTAAATGTAATATATTCTAATATACTGTCCAAGGAATATATTACACAAACGATTAAAATACATTAATGCAAATCACAAATATATTCCCATACACCAAAACAGCAATTATTTCCAAATTTTAAATATAAATATATATATATTGAGCTGAAAATAAAATATGTTCTCAATATGTTTTTTTATTTTTTGTATGGAAATAACGTTACCTTTGAATATGTAAATGATAATTAATGCAATCACAAATTTGAACATTTTTTCAAGTTTGATGCCAAATTTAATCTTTTGCTGTGCCTGTTTTGTAATCCATTTGTATGGAAACACTTTCTCCTAAAAGCGGCTCACATTGAAATGTCCAGTGAAAAAAAAAACAATGGTCAGTCAGACAGGCTTTGGGAAGGGGCCGTCACAGAGTAGTTGCAGTAGAACCAGCCCTCTCTAGACTTCTAACACACCTGAGAGAAGACAGGTCACACCTGTTGAAACTGATAAGCAGGTTGTGGAAGAGAAGCTGCTGTAGCATTTTAGGATGGAGATTACACTTGGCCCACAGTCACACCTTCTCCCAGTAAGGCCCAGTTCAAGCATGCGTGTTTTCGTTCAGTGCATTACGGCGTGACTTGCAGAAAAACAGCTCCTTCCATGAGATATATTAACTCCAACTTTTCTGGATTTGCTATATTAAAAAAACTATCTGAATTATACTCACAAATAAACGTCACCATTCTGTGGTTTTCATGTGAAACAGAAGGCTACAGTTAATATCCTTATATTCCTTCCGGTCAATATTGCCTGCTTGCTGTGATTATTTGATTATTTTACATACAATATATATGTACAATGTACAATAAAATGCAAGCATGCAAAGCATGGCATTTGTGTTTGTTTCAAGTAGATATTTCTCAGGGCTCCTGAGTGTAGTTAGTGTTGATACACATAGTCCCTAGATCACCAAACATTGTTGCTGTTTCTGCCACTCGGCTGCGAGATGATTTCTTTGTGAGGTCTAGGAGGAGCATCTTTCCCCCTCAGCCCTAACACAAACCGCTTATAGAGAGCTCTCTGGATGCAGATTACTTCATACTTCATAATTCTGTCTTTCCATTTCCACTGCTAATTGTGGCTGATCGGCGTTCAAAGTTAAATGGATTTTTTATTGAGCTATTCGAGTTATGATCCATTATGCAACATATGTTCCTGCTCTGTTTATGTTTGTTTCAATAATGCACCATTGTTTGGTTTGATAGCTGGGAGAACATCCAGTCCACAGGCTGCTTATTTTCAGTCAATTTTGTCTCCTGATATTCCATTTTGCGAAGGATACTGGATGTACTTGTCAGTAAACAGTATAGAACTCCTCACCCTAACGTTGAACCAACATCTGGGGAACATCACAGCTTTGACAGAATGAATACATTCAAACAGAAAAAAAAAATCTCCAGTCTCATGGAGGAAGAAGTGTAGTTAAAAAATTTTGGTCAAGACGGCTTGGCTCCGGGAAACGCTTGTGTGGCTGTTTCTGCACAATTGTGCGGATTGCGTAGTTGTTTCTGCACGAGCGAAAGTGCTTGATATATTCTTTAATAAGGAAAATGAAGAGAAATCACATTAGAGATGGTCTGAAGTCTGATTGAAGAGATAGCACAATATTTGAACCTCCAGATATTTTTCCACCACAAGAGCACAGTATCTCTAAATTGCTCTCTGCTAGACTGACTTAGAACAAACTGTCCCCACATTAGAGAGTTAATGCTCGAAGTACAGTGTTTTGGAGAGTGGAAAAAAATACTATGAGTCAGAGGGAAAATGAATGACATGCAATAATTCTTTGACCAGGTTTTGAATGCAAACCTTTTCAAAAGACTGAAAGGAGAAGTTCATCTCTGAATGCAACTGCAAATAAAGACAGAATTCTGAAGAGATCACTTGTCTGTGTAAACAGTCGCACTTTTTAAATGGCAAAACATTCTTGGCAGAATTCAGCTCCAGGGAACTGAACTCCAAGAAGCAACCAAATAAAATAAAAACACAAATTAAAAAAAAAAAACACAAAGTAGACTTCAAAGCATTTCTACAGATTCCCTCTCTGAAAGCCTCATTTTGTTGTGCTCTGCATTATTGCAGACTCCAACTCTAAAAAAAGTGTGTGTGTGTGTGTGTGTGTGTGTGTGGGTTGGGGAGGGAGGGGGTCAGGGGATCTGAATTAAGAAAAACAAGCATTCTGGTCGGTTGTTTTATTTTGACATTTTTGTCAATTTTCTGGTTATTCAAGAGGTTTATGACAAGCTCTGCTCTGCTGCTGCAGTGCTGATAACACCCATGGTGTGATCACTGGGGAATAATTACGTGGTAAAGAAGCGAGGGGAAAGTGACATGTGGCAGCCAGTGCAGCAGACTTTCTGACTTTAAAGGGGCTGGTCTGGCTCTTTTGGCCCAGAGATGCACAGTACCAGGAGAGGGAGAACGAATCGCCTTCAACAGCACTGGCTGCCGTGACACATTCGGCAATGCCTCACCTTGCAGTGCAGAAGCCTTCAAAACCCTTGCAATGAATTACCCTGCCCAAGGCCTGGGCCCAGCCTGAGGACAAGCTCAATGTCAGTTAATGTCAAAGTTAATGACGGTGTCCGTGGATGTAAACCAAGTTAGCCTCATTTTTTTGGAAGGGGAGATGGGATTGTGGGAGAAGGGGTTAGAGATAGAAGACTCTGCACTTGTGCTGGTGTTCCTATGAAAGTGTACCACTGAAATAAACCAATGGAAAATATCAAGCATGAATTATCATTTGCTTCTCAGGTTTATAATGCCAGAGCTGCATTCTTTCTCTCTGCTACCGCAGTATCAGACTTCTTTCTGTTGCATACAATGGTCAGCTTCACAAGACTATTGCAGGTCTCATGATCATATCAGAAACCCAGACCATCCATAACAATCAGAATTTTTGCATTCACTGCCTTATTATATCCCCAAATAACATATATTTTAGCATTGTTTGATGTCACTGGGGAATAGGCCTATTCTTGTAAATGTTTGTAAATCTGCTTCTGTCCTTCAGAACAGCAATTGAAAATGAGTACAGGATATCCTGTGCCAACTCCCAACAGGAACACACTGCATAACACTCTCTTTTCTACTCTTAACATTAAAGTAGCGCACTTGAGCTTTTTTTAATGAGGCAAAACCCTTCTCAGTTCTGAGTCTCAAAAGGGGCCATGCATATGAAACAGAGCACTGGAAATTTACAGTTAAAACGCTTTTGAAAATAATCTTTATTCACTGACGTATGCGCTAACTCATAAGCTACCTGCTGTTCCTTCACACAACCTCACGCTCAACTGGAGTGATCTTGTTACTGGAATTTAGAGTGTGTGCCATATATTGGCAAAATGGATAGAAATCTGTTGCAAATTGCTTTCTAAATTTTACTCCTGCAAACCTTTTATAATTTATCAGTAAGAAAGGGGATACATATTGCCATACGAATTGTAGGCTGGAAGTAACCCAAGCTGTTTTGAAAACAAGTAATTATTCAATAAAATCAATCCCAGACTTTGCAATGCAGGTTGTGGTCGTAATTTTACACTGGTATGAAATCGAGATTGGAATCAGAGTTTGGCTTCCCGGCGACCAGAAGAAGGCAAAGAGTTATGCCTATAACCCAATAATGAGGACAAAAACTGGCCTCCTCTCTGTTTAAATGCAAACGGGAAAGGTTATAAAAGTGCCAGCATCAAATATAATTATGGCACAGAGGGATGTATTGCAGGACAGACACGCGTATTTAATAAAGGTCGGATCTCCAGATTTTTTATTTCCAACTGGAGAATACGTTCCAGGCTGAGGAAGAGGGTGGAGAGGAAAGTGTGTCATTGTGAGTGGGTCTGTCCCTTTTAGGTCCTGTCCTGGTTTTGTTTTCATCTCGGTCGCTACAGGAAGGACCCTGACCCTCAGTGGGGACACCCCTCACCCGAATTTCAGAGGAGCTATTTTAAAATCCGGTGTAATCAAGGTAAAAGGCCACCCTGGCACTTCCAGCTCCTTCCTAAGAGCACTGGGCTAGCCGGAGTTAGATGTGTCTCAACCACATACTTCCCAGAATTCCCTGCTGGGAATTAATCATCCACAGGCCTTTTCCATCGCTTTTCAGAACCATTTCACAAGACTAAGGCCATCCTCGAAAAACAGACACAAATATAAAACTGCTTCACTTCACATGAACTGTGTGTCTTTAAGTGTCCATGACCATGACTTTAATTACACCACAGTGCACAGAATGGCAGGACTTTGTAATGCATGAATCCTCTGAAGGTGCAGACATTGTAATGGAATGCTTCTGTACGTCACCCTCTCTCAACTATCCTTTTGGAAGAGCAGAAAGCTTCAGATTCGACTGATTGCTCGACAAATATGAAATGCAGCTAAAATGGCGTTTAAAGCAGCATGCATCACTTCATTCTTCTTCCAGACTGGTCTCAGTATTTTTTTTCGCAGACTTAAAGGCCACAACTTGCACAGTGTGTATAATAAAATCTCCTGTGCTTGTTTATGTTCCCCTTCCATATGTCCGTGACTCAGCACACACAATCCCACCCTGATATCTGCTGTTTCTCTGCCTTTTTGTCGTTGTTTCCTTTCTTGCATGGACAAAAGACCTGATTAAAAGTTATCCTTTCCTTTAAAAAACAGGAACATAGGAATTGTTTGGGGCAATGAACTGGTCAGTCCTAAACAAATATTCTTCCTCTGAGCAAGCAAACATCATTTCAGTTTCACCAAACCGAAGCTTGTTGTTGGGCCCGTACCAGTTGAGACTGTACAGCTGTTTCCCAGAATGCACCACTATATTCCCCATGCATTTGAAATGGCAGAGATAATTCTGCTTTTCTTCCTTTTGGAATTCCCCCAGGCCCACTACAACTTGAACAGATTATTGCAAATGAGTGTGAAATTGCTAGAAACTCTTACATTTTTATTTTCTTTTCCTCAAACTGTGTCTCGTATCATATTGTGCAGAAGCTCCATTTCTCTTCCCGACATCAAAGAGGGAAAATCTTGGGTCTAGAGGAGGATGCTTTTGTATCTGCTCGGATTACAGCACAGGAAATCAAGGGCGTGGCCTCTGACAGCTTGTGACAATGATCTGAACCAGCCTGTTTCAGATGTCTGCGTATTTTTTTTTTTTTTATGGCCTGTTAATCCTACTGACGCTGTGCAACCACATTCCCACCACTCCATGTGGGAGCAGCCCTGGGAAGGTCTTTGGCTTTTTGCTCGGTCGCATCATATATCAATACAAACGTCTTCAAACCTTGTGCAGCTTGTGGGATGCAATACAAAGCAGGCGCAGGGACTGAGTTCAACAATGCAATTATTTCCACCAATGAGAGGAGTCCAAAAGGACACTATCAGGATGCATGTGTGGAAGTATTTATCTATAACATGTCAAGACAGAAGACTACAGCATGGAATGGCTGTTTAGAATGTAGGGAGTGATATTAAACTCTTTATGTAAATCCTATTAATAATCCCTTCATATAACAACTAAACAAGAGCAACAGTGTGGTGTAGTGTTAAGGAGTGGGGCTCATAACTGAAAGGTTGTAGGTTCGATTCCCTGCTGGAGCACTGCTGCTGTGCCCTTGGGCAAGGTACTTAACCCAGAACTGCCTCGGTAAATATCCAGCTGTATAAATGGGTAAAAGTTGTAACCTATGTAAGTTGCTCTTGATAAGAGTTTCTGCTAAATGACAGTAACTCTTGTTGCGGAAGTAATGGTCACAGCACAGTTTTATTCTCCATTCATAAGTAAAAACTTATGAGAGTTTTCCATGCATGGTTCAATCTTACTTTCAGTCTTCTCCATTTATGAGTAACAGTGCCAGACACATGCCCTGATAATCTGCCAGGATGTCTTACAAATGCAGCAGGTTTCAGTAAGAAATAAATACTTCAGAGAGAAAAAAAAGCATACTTATCACCTCTGTTTCCTTTTCAGCTGATCCTAATGGAACCACAGGGAAGTTCTGGTAAACAACACTCGTCCAAAGCTTTACGACCATCTGACCTTTGGAGCCAGGAAAAAAACAATGCCCGCTCTGGGCCCCTGTGCCCTGGACCGGCCTGCGTGGGGCTGATACCATTCACTGACGGTTCCAGGCCGGAGGGGAAGGTGAGCCTTTTAAACTGACCTTTAGATCTGTGTGTGCATTATTTTCCCTGACTTTCAAAAGGGCCAGAAGGAGCTGGCTTCACAGTGGCCAATCTAACAGATTACCTTGGCCTCTTGTTTGTTTTTTTTTATGAGCTGTCTCTGTTCGTGTCCTCTCCCGTGCAGTTAGACACGTACCGCGTGCGGCTCTGAAGCGCTCTGCGTTTCCTCTGAACGCAGTGGCTGCGATCTCCCTGGGTCCACTTATTTCCTGGTGCGGCCTGGTCCCTAACCCTTGACAAGATACTGTGCAGCCAAGCCGGGGTGCCGTTCATTCTTCTACAAGGACTGCTATTCACGCAAACACTTGGAATGTACAGAGAACGTGCTGGGTCTCCAAGCAAGGGAGCGTCTGACCAATCCGCCAGTCTCAGTGAACCATTGAAGGTTTTCGTTTTCATTACGTATCAACAGTTGTAAAGTTTTAATAGTTTGCATCAAAGCAGTTTGCACTCAGCATGAAAACAGGAAAAAGGAGTCTCTCCAAATGGGGTCTGACCTGACTGAAGCTATGTGGTGTTTTCTAAAGCAGAGAGCTTTGAAGTACCGACTTTATCTGCGTTGGGTAGGAAAGCTAAACTTTTCTACATGCAGTCCATGGATCAATTTTAATAAACGTTAGGAAAAAAAAATAAGGCACTCCTCTGTGTGCTAGGGGGCACAATTCCTTTGATCTAAGGTAAACATGTTTAAAAACATATCCACCTATCTTATAAGACTACATGACCCTACCGGTTGAATGTACACCCTCTTGATTATGTATAAAGCTAATACGGCCGAGTCACACGGACGATCCCCCCGTTCGGTCCCCAGTTCTCCCTGCCTCTGCAGCCCCGCTGTCACAAGGCCAGGGGTGTGGGTGTGTGACCGCCTGGATGAGCGCAAACAGACAGAGAGAAGCCGAAACTGCAGGGAATCAAAAGGTTTTTTTTTTTTTTTATTTCCGCCTAAGTATTATTTACAGTTATGCTGGCAATACCACTGGCCGGTTTCATAAGTCGATGAAGCTCTTCTGAGGGCTAGTTGGGGAGGGGTGGTGGGGGTGGGGGGGGGTTGCTGCCTGGGAATGGACACAGGGAGGGAGCAGTGGGAGACTCTCATTGCCTGGCCGCTGCGATATCAGATGGACAGCTCTTCCTGAGAGCACGTGGCTGTGTCCTTACATGCAGCCACTTGTTACAGGACTCTGGAAAACACCTGCCTGGCTGAGAGATTGACGGCAGGTGTCCCCCCCCCGCTCTGTGCTGGACTGCTCCCACAGGACCTGCTGTGCCCAGCTGCCACCCCTGGAGGCGGTATTAAGGGTACCCACTGCCGTCTCCCCTGCCACATCCACCCACTGGTCATTTCATAGGTTACGCACAGCAATGAGGATGCTCCACAGTATGTGCATGTGTGCGTGCGAGAGCGGGGGTGGGAAATGGGGTCGACACAAAGGAAACGTGTCAAGCTGCAGGCCCTCCACGCTGCGGTAGTCCTGACGTGACCACTGGCTCCCTTTCACACACCCCAGTTTGGGGGCTTCCCTGCCTGGGCAGGGGTCCAGGGGGGGGCCCTGCCTTTGCCCCTCATACTTCCTCCTCCGTGTTCCTCTCAGAGCGAGAGCCGTACACGGGACTGTCAGCTAAACCCTGGGGTCTGTGAGCGCAGCAGAGCTGGCATGATTACCCCTGTTCCTTTCCCGTCTGTTTGTTTGAAATTATTTTGAGAGTGCCGTTTGTTCTCACAGCTCGTCTCACTTGTCCCGATGGGGTCGGGTTAAACCACATCCAACGCGATGGACCGGAGCTTAAGCACCACCAGGAGCATTGAGGAATCCGTCAGAAAACAGCCCCCCTGCGCATAAGGCTAAAATTATAATTTCATACTTTCATAACACCGGTTTACTTTAGATAATTGGTGAAATGGACATGGAGCATGTACTGCATGCAATTCCAAAAACAATAATAACACATTCTATTTCTGTCACACAGTGTTTTTTTTTTTACTACTTTTGAAAATAGCAACAATAAAGCCATCAAGCCAATGTAATATGTTTACTTGGTGTTATCCCAAGTAATTACAAGACAATGAATAGAGTGGTAAAGTTAAAGTAACAACCAAAGGTCTATGAGGGAGCTTTCTTACTTGCTAATTGCTTATGTCAGCACATTGCGTCGGATGATGGCTTGTTTCAATTCCGTGTGTCAGAGAAGTGGGGAGCTCAGCCACACTGAAACTTGTGTGGATTGTATGTGTAAAGGCCAAGAAAAGCTGGTACATTGTTAAGGCAGTGTGGCAGTCACAAAGCAGTCTCTGTGTCAGTAGAAATGATGACCAGCGGCCACAGCTCTGATAGATTAAATCCATAAAAAACAGAGTGATTAATGCAAACGCACCAAAGGAAATGTTGGCATAAAAATAAATCATACAAAGTTAAATCACCATTACTTTTGTGGAAAATAGAGTTATTCAGAACAAATGAAGCGAGAAATATTTATGATGAAGTTGTTGATGTAGAAGTTTTTTTGTGTAAAATTGCTGGGACAGGGAGATGCCTGTGTAATGTTGGTGCATGAAAACATCACAATATTGCAATGACATTTACGTACATGACATCACAAAAACAAAATGAGAACAGTGAATTAAGTTTTGATGTCTCATGAAAACACTTTTTCTTCGGCTGTACGGCATGATCCGACTGGGTAGCAAATATTTTGTATTGAATATTTGTAATCCCTTCAGATAAGACATTTTGGAGGTGACATTCAAAACAGCAAAACAGCAGCTTGGACCAGTCCAGGTAATGCTAACTTTAATCAAAACAGGATTGCATTTTTAATAAAGGCCACTTAGAGCTCTCTGAAACAAATAAACCCAGGGAAAGTATTGGTCTGGTCAAATGAAAATATCAGACATTTGTCCATCATCTGTCTGTACTTCCTGTTCGCTTGGTGCGTCAAACCAGACCTTTGCCTTGAGTTTACTTTTCCAAAATATATGGATGCAATACGAAGCATTTAAAAACAAAATCTGAGGTGAAAATATTGTGTATGAATGTGTTATGTGACAATAGCGAGGAGAGGCGATCATTTCCACTACCTTATGAAAATGCTTTCTGCATTAAATCCTTCCACTGTTTGCCCGTGTCAGCCTTCATTTTCCCCTCGAAATATTAGAAATCGCAGACAGAGCGAAGAAGGAGTCCTGCGATAAATTAATACCAGCCTCCCTGGGAAAAATGTTCACGACACGGAGAGGGAAAACAGCGCAAGTGCTGACGTTCGCATTCCCTGGGAAGTTTACAACCAGAGTGACTTACGAGGACCCGGGCCCTGCGCTCCTCCAAGATGCACGCAGACCAAAACCGGATCACACTTTTGGGAGCAACATGTTTTCCATTGATGGTCGCCACGTCTTCTGTGAAAAGCAACACTTGAGCTTGCCCGAGGGGAACGGTCTTGAAGTGTCAGCTCTGCACACGGCGTACAGCAATCCTCAGCTGCAAAGTCCACTCTCAGTTTTCAAACCAGGAAAGAAACCACATTAGAACGGGGAATTATAACAGTAAAAATTAACAGTATAAACACTTCATGTTAACTGCTGAGTGAAAGGGAGCTAAACTAACACAGACCACGAAAAATATGAGGTACAACCCAATTCAATTCATGTTCTTATGTTACCTGGAGAAGCACATTAGGTTCTGTGAAAAGAGTTCTGCGGAATTCTAGAATGGTCAGGCCACACTGATGGAACGCTGTAAGTAAGATGCCCATCTGAAAGTACCAGCTCTCAGCTTTGAGCAGAAAAAACATTGCACAGACTAATGTTATTAGGGTGATCTGTCAAGTATCTTCATGTTGACAGGTCACGGGGTAGTTATGGAGTAGTGTAACAGAAAATTTAAAAAAATTCTAATTCAGTATTTACTTTGTTTATTTTTTTTTTCTTTCTTGTGCTTGGATAATGATGAGTCTGGCATTCACCACTTCATCTCTTACTCTGAGAGATCCCCTCTTTAACAAGAAGCATATTGCTAAACCTGGCAGGGGTTCATGCTGTGTTAGTTGTGGCCACAGTTTAACGCTACTGAGCACTCATAGTAGTGAAAAGCAGACATTAATCAAATTAATTGTCAGCCGTTTAGTATTAGTGTTAATGGCAGTTTTATAATTGAGTTATCTACTGAGCATAAATCAAGCCTTAATTATGCCTTCACTGCCACTCTATAATCCATGAGAGTGTCTATAAGTTCTTAGTCTTGAATTGGACTGAAATAAGGAATCAATAATGTGAGAATCTCTTCTAATTAACCCAACACAGGGTTCACTCTCTTCTTTTGCAGGTCTGTCTTTGAGGACGGTCAATACTGGGAACATCCCTCATCCTTATTTAAAGTGAAAATAACTGTAGAAACTGGGGCAGGATGGAGCTGGGCCTCAGGAAAACCACACGTACATGTAAATATCCCTTTCCTACAATTATTCCTCCTCTCACTCTCTCTGTGTGAATGCATGGAAGGATATACTATGAATACCTGAGACCAAGCATGACAAAGCACCAGGCCATCCAACCCCTGCATGCAAAGGTCAAAAAAATTAAGGTCTTTCCCACAAAGCGTGAATGTGTTTTGCTGCGTCTGTCATGAGGTTTCTTCTGCCTGAGACTGCTGTGTGATCAATACATTTCCTGGCAGTCAGACAAACAAACAATTACAGCATGCTGGTTTTCCTCCAATATAATAAAAATGTGAATCAGATCCCATATATATATATACGGTGCCAGTCAAATGTTTGGACACACCTACTCATTGAAGGGTTTTTTTCTTTATTTATACTATTTACCACATTTTACTATAACAATAAAGGCATCAAAGCTATGAAATAACACAAATGGAATTATGCAGTGACCAAAAAAAAGTGTTTACTTAACATATTATCGTATCTATGATGCCACTTATTTTAGCGGATAAATCCAACTTCAAAGGGCATCTACACTTCAGAAAGCTCTAGAGACAGCGATTGCAAAAAAAAAAAAAAAAAAAAAAAAACACAAATACGGCTAATTGCATCAGATCTTCCTTGAGCTACCCTCTCTCCTTCAGCAGTCAGTGGTGTGGTTGTGATGCTGTTTTATTTGAGCTCCCCTCACCATGGAGACTGTTGTCCCTGGCGCCCAAACGCGGCGTAACCCACACCGGCCAGTCCCGGGGCAGGCGTTCCGCGGAGGTGAAAGTGAATCTGCAGAGCTGCGTCCGCAGGAGGCTGCTGATGCGTGGGTCTGCAGCGCCGTTCTGGGCACGCTGCGCAGGTGAGGAGACGCGCTCGCTGCCCGGGAGCCAGCGCCGTGCCCTGGAACCAGCCCCGCCGCCCTCACTCACCGGCTACCACATGCGCTACGCCGTGACACGGCTATTAATCAAGCGTGCGTTGGTTACTGATTGTTTTTCAACCCTCTTATAAAATATTAACATCTGTCATTGAGAAATAAATCAGGCGTTACCCAGTGGCATGCATACAGTATGAAAATTTCATAAGGATTCAGCATTAGAAAGTGCGGTGTGTGGCACCAAATATTTTTCCTGTAACTACGGCCGACGCCGTGTGTTTCTCATTAAATCTGCTGTATGTACGTCCTCGTAATGCTTTATTGGATCCGTTGCTTGTTTGAATGAAACCGACATCGGTTCAGATAGGTTATTCTGATCTTTTATATTGTAAACAAACATGTTATGGTATTCTCCTCGTTATTTTGATTTTTGTTTGTCAGAGGAAGCATATCAAAGGAAACAGCAGGACTGTTCCAGCGCTGGCTAACCTCAGTAAACTAAGAAACCCCCTTGTTATTCTCCACAAAGTGTTTCTGTCGAGACCAAGCTGTTATACAGCCATTTCCACAACAGGAACCAGTTCTGTTTTGTTGTCCTAACATCTCCAACGTTCACCTGTCAAATAACGGATCCGTTCAAGTAGAAACAAATGAAATTACACCTACACATTATGCACTGTTTAATTCAATATTTCAGCAATAACAAATGATCATAATAGTAACTTCAGGCCCACAGAATGTAGGACACACTGCTGCTAGACTAGGTCTGCTGTTTTTGATGGCACAATGAACAGCATTTATGAGTTGATCCTCTGTGTTAACATCTATTGCTTTTACAGGTCATGCGCTTATTGACATTGGATTTAAATATTGTAAGCAATATCTGCTGTGACATCCTGGTATTCTGGCTGCATTATTTTCCAGGTCTATACAAACATATTTCTGAGTTGAGGAACACATCTGACCATCATTTGCACTTGATGTCTGTCACACCTAAACTGACGCCTTGAACCTCAGTAAGAACGGATTAGACTTTGTAAGTTCACATTCCCTTACTCTGTGAGGTTACTTTCATTTCCACAAAAACATGACCCACAAGAGCTTCCAGGGTAAATATCCCAGTGCGCAACTCTCCAAAGTGTGAAATGATTTACACAGATCTTCCAATCACAGGGCCAACTGGAGCAAGGCCACATCTGATAAGCAGACATGTGTTTCTACAAAATGATTAATGCTATATGCAACATCAGAGGGTGTCTAAGACACTTCCAACTACTGTATTTTTTTTTCATAATTTCATGATAAAAAAATACTCATGTAAAATTTATATTTGCCAAGACATTCAATGCTTATATGCATTTTTTATTTATTAATAATATTATGTTAAATAACATAATATTAAATGTATAATATTATGTTTAATAACATTTTGAAGATGGGTTGTAGTGTTCCAGAGGAGAGAATTCTGAGAATTCAGAGAAGTCAATTAAATATTGATGTTATTAAGCAGATGCTCTTATCCAGACCAACTTAGATAGGTTACAATTTTAATATGTTATCCATTTACACAGCTTGATATTTACTGAGGCATTCCAGGTTAAGTACCTTGCCTAAGGGTACAGCAATAGTACCCCAGTGGGGAATTGAACCAGCAACCTTTTGGTTACAAGCCCTACACCATACCATATGCTACACTGCCTCCCTAATCAAATGGTTACAAAGCCTTAGATCAAGCTTAGATAAGATACTAAGATGCCGATACGTCGATGCTGATCTGACAAGGGTCTTAAGCCACACAGTTCAATTATTGTTTTCATCTCACCTCCATGGAAACAAAGTATATATTTCAGATTTTTTCCTTACTCTTGCTTTTTTTTCTTGGTTATGTCAACGTACCATGGCTATCATTTTACTGTGGGGGTTAACCTCATGAGAGCAGTGCTAACATTTTTTTGATTACAGACTCAAAAATGCCTTGAAAGTTGGACAGTTAGTAAGATGAGAGTATAAATGTCAGCAAGCAACATTTTAAAACAATTCATTGCAACAATGTTTGAGTTGGAAAGGTCTGTTTTCCTTTATATCTTTGACAATCAGTCATTATTATTTACACTTGCCCAGCTCAAATACTATTTTTTGCTATCACAGCATAATACCTTATTTGGAGACCAGGACAGCAAAAATGTTATTGAACGGGCTCCACTGAATGATCAGAAGTTGAAAGCTGACAGAGGTACGTGTTTTCTCCGATTATTTTAAAAGGCAAAAACCAAAAGATGGGTGTTAAAAGCTCCATTTTAAAGGCCCCCCTTTGTGCTGCCTAGAGTCAGAAAGTAACACTTGTGAGCGAGACAGGACTTTGGATGAAAAGTAGAGCTTTTTTATCAGACCTCTGATTAATACTATTCACAAAGGATGAATATTTGAAATGCATGGGGTGAGTACTTATCACACAGAGCAACTTGATCATTCTACTGTTTTGGAGGTGTGATTCCTGTACAACCGGCTAAATAGGCTGTTTGCCCCATACAGAAAAGCTGATGGAATTATCGATTGGTACGTGACACATAAGCTGGGGTTTTGTGTAAGAAACACCACTGAATTTTTCATATAGACAAGCCCTGGTATTAATGAAGGTGGGGGTAACTGGACAACTTCAGACCAAGAACAAAGTATCCGAGTGCCTAATCACTCCTGAACTGAGAGAGTTCTTGGTGCGTCTGAAGAGTACAAACAATAGCAGTCCAGAGAACAGAAGTGATCGGGGTGGAAAACTCTGATCAGAGGTCAGATCTGATGGCACAGCTTGTGAATTAAGCAACGTTCTCCTCCAGTGATTAATGTCATTGATTTTCTTTGATTTCCCTCTCCAAAGGTCTTCACTGCAGTCCAAAAAAACAATGTTGCCAGAGAAAGGGATATCTGTCATAACTCATTCCGACACAAAATCCCCTGATTCAGCTGTGTGTGATCCAGAATGCATGCTGCCAAACGAGAGCTGTTTTGTGAAGTTTATGCATGTTAGGAAAAAAAAAAAAATCAGTGAAAGTGTGATTTCACTGAATTGTGAACCACACATTGTGAAAACAAATGGCAATATGCCTTCTTGCCTTCTTCCTTTTTTTAGGAAGAAGCAGTAATTTAAAGAAAAGATTCACATAGACCTGCATGGATTATCATTCCAGTTCCACATGAACACAAAAATTAGGCTTAAGACACCCCATCCCCCACTCATATTCTCCCCCCCCCCCCCCAATTAGCTGTCTGTTAGACTATGTAACAGAAATGACCAGATATATCTATATGACAAAAACTAGTTGGTAAAACATTTTTCAGAAACATTGTGTTTCATGTCATAAAATCCAAATGCTCTGCACCACGGGACTGTGTATTTGTGTGCTCTTCTGTTGCCAAAGACACTGGTTAAGCAGCTGAATCCATGGTCAGGTTTTAGCTGTTATTACACACTTGGTCTAAATGCATCAGACGCAGGCCTGAGATTAGAGGAGTAACGAAAATGTCTCACCATTAGCAAGCTGATGGTAATTTTGGACAGGCATCTCCATTAAAGACTTAATTATTGTTTGTCAGATTGTAATGATCAACTTGGTTTGCGTTTCCAGTTCTTTTCCACTGCAGGTCAGCTACACCTGAAGCAACGTGTAGGTGTTTCCACAACATGCTGACCCCAGACTTTATAGGATATTCACCCTGTGGGCGGGATTATTCTGCAGAAGCCATAACCATGAATGACCTTTAAAAGCATTTATTGCTGCCTAAACAACCCAGTGTTGGTCATGCACTGTTTATAGCCCACGCTATACAACAGATATTCGTTTACGTCACATGAGGTACTGTGTGCAAACACGTAGTTAGCATCAATCACGGCGATGCAGATGTCAACGGAAGCAAGAACGTCAGAGCATCCTCTTTCATCATAAATTACTGAGCAAGAGCACAAACTCCTCAAGACACTTTGTTTATTTACTTCCAAAACAACGTGATGTACTGTATGCAGTATGAAAAAAAAAAAAGTTAAACTCTTTAGTTCTTCTGGGGTGAGCTGCACTTTGCGCTCCAGCGGTTGAAATATAAACCTAAATATAATCTTGCATCAGAATGACACACACACACACACATATAAGAGGTCCCTATAAAATGCACGAATAAGTCAATGCTTTAATAAAAGAGAAATTAAATTAAAACAGCTATACGTTGTGCATGGAACTGCATAAACATTACAACATATTCATTCTAACGGAGTCCTGATAAAGGACACCAGATGGTGTGCCCACAGACGTGAAGGAGATCGGAGGCTGATGGAGGAGGAGTCAGTATACTGGAACAAGCAGCACGGCAGAGTCTGATGTTCCTGTCACGGTACAGTGGCAGCCACAGGTGGCAGCGATAGTTGTAAACATTGCACTCCCAGTCTTACTGTGAGTTCTTGCTTTAATCCACAGCGTTACCCTGTTTGCGCTACGGTGTCATTGCATCACTTTATTGTCATTCAGCAGACGCGCTTATCCAGAGCAGCTTACACAGCCTACTAGTCAATTTTTGCATGTTATCCATTAATACAGCTGGATATTTACTGAGGCAATTGTGGATTAAGTACCTTGCCCAAGTTACAACAGCAGTGCCTCAGCAGGGAGTTAAACCAGCAACCTTTCAGTTATGAGCCCTGCTCCTTACCACCAAGCTATGCTGCCTGCCATGTGTCGTCTGTTGAGGACTGTTCCAGCTGACGCCAACCAATACCCAAGAGGCTCTCTTTGAGAAACTCCTGGAGACTCAGAGTCCTTCAAACTTGCAACATGTCCCACAATCCTCAGTCTGTGTAGCAACGGTACACTATGTGTCGACTTGAGTTGCAGTTTCAGCTGTTGTATTTAATATTTCACAGTCGTGTGAAAAGGAAGGACAGGGAAACAGGAAGGATGCAAAGCTTGGCGTAAAATCCTCTGCATTTTAATTTTAATTTGCGCTTGGTGTTTGTAACGCAGTGGCTGTATATATGACTGACTGATCACTCACAAACTTGAAAATCACTCACAGGAAACAAATGCACTAATGTGGAACACGCATTGTTACATTTAAAACAAACAAATGTAACAGTCGCTAACGCCCCAATCACTGCAGTCAGGGATGACAGAGAATGTTGCACTGCTCTCTTTGCGTTCTGAGATGCTACCACCGCAGGTACTAAGTACCCTTTTCCACACGGCTGTCGCAATTACTGACGTGTAAAAACTGTGCCAGCTACATCGTGCTGGTGTGTAGAGTCAAACCCACATCTGACCGCAACTTGTCACAGCAACAACTCCAGTCGAGGTCTGCTGAGAGGAGCACAGTTCTGTAAGCGCTATTAGCGACTGTGAGTCGATAAAGGGCAGCTGCTGAGCCTGACATGGCCGCAAAATCTTTGGGAGGCATTGAATCTTAGATTAATCGCCGACTACCAGAGCCCTGGAAGACAAACCGCCCTGCAGAGAAGAACTTCACTGACTCAGTGTTGTTGTTTTTGTCATTATTTCTCAATGCTTTGTAACATGATCCTGGGAAATCGCTGACATCTCAGCGGTTAGTCGGATTGAAGTGTCTAGATTTACGCATTTGAAGTGTTTTCTTACATCGTGGCCGAATAAGAAACGCAAAACAGACGCTTCTCCATTTGTCGTACAGGAAAGGGGGCTGAATTCATCATATTCACCTCTTTGGTCATCGGCTTCCCTCTCCTTATGGGTTCAGCTTTGCTACATATTCTCCAGCCATACTCATGATTTGAAATATGGCAGATGGAGTGTCCCTCCTTTCAGCAGAGGAAGAGTAATTGTCTTAGCCATAAAGGTCATATTACAAGAAGAATATTTACAGCCTGAAATTACAGTATCTATCATCTGACTTACAGATCCAGTCTGATTTGTACATCTGGAAAAAGTAACGCCATTATTACTTGTGAAAAAAAAAAACATGCGTGAGGCTACAGATGGATTTGACCAATCATGCCCTATCTCTCTTAAGTCGGCTGATATGACGTTCCTGCCACAATCTGCCTGACCTCGCTCCCATTGCCACATTACATACCCTGTAAGCTGCAAATTACTATGCAAATGAGGTCCAGGGCTGTGACTCACAGTGTCCACAGAGATGGCGCTGATGGGGGCAAGACATGAGAGATGATGGAAAGTCTCTGTGTCACGCATTTCATGGTTCTCCTCAGTGACTCCGGGCACATGCAGGATTCATGCAGAGACTCTCCCAGAAATTGGAGCGCTCAGTAGAACACTGTGTATGAAAATGCTGGTTTGTTAGTTCTCACAGTCAGGTGCAACTTTTTACAAATGCCCGTGAATGAACTCACATATGGATGTATGGATGACCCTTTATAGTATGGTGTTACCTTTTCTTTTTGCTTGCTGTGTGTGATGTCTGGTGGTTATCTATCTAATATCCTTACTAGTCCAATGTTATATTATCATAAAAGGAATCTTTTTTTTTCTCTTGTGCAATGACTGTTGATAGTTAACCAAACGTGGTTAATTAAAACTGAAACAAAGACGTCTGCAAATGAAAGAGTCTGCAAATGAAGTTGTCTGCAAATGCAATAGTCTGCCAGGAACCAGTTTGCACACTAGACTGTGCGTGGGGGAAAGCAACTTTCAGGCTTTCAGCTGTGCTGTGCTTTTTGACACTCTGACCCCTGGTTTGATGTCCTCCTGGCTCTAGTTCTGGTGAGTGTCTGAGCAAAGCCTGCATGCTTAAAATTGCCCAACACTAAGTCTCTTAAATTGCTCTTTTCTGCGACCTCAGTAGTTAGTGAATTGGAAAAACACACCTCAAGCCTTACCACTGATAGATGGGAGACCAGCATGACCGGACAGTGATCTTGGCAAATCCATCCAATGAAGTTCAATGAGTATCTGAAACAGCCAACATGAATCACACCACAATTACAGTCCGTGTGCCCTTCTAATGATGAAGTGAAGAGGAGTCAGTGGCAGATTGAGATCTCATATGAAGAGCCGCGTGCCCTGCACTTCTCTACCGGAGCAATGCCAACCATCATGCGCAGAATACATGGCAGTGTGATTGCTGTTTATTTATAACAGCTTTTATTTAGTGATATGTCAAGTGGCCAATCATCTTGACAATCTACAATCAGATTATCTTTGGATGTGTGCGGCAATGCCTTTTTTCCTCCACAGTACAGCACTCTGCTTAACAGAAAACCACCTGCTCGGCACAAAACTTGGCCAGGGGTTAGGTTTTGTTAGAAATACTGTGGTAAAAAAAACTACTGTGGTAAGTGTGGTACTGTGGTACTGTGGCTAATGTCTGATTGACTGGTGCGTCGAAGGCTTAGGGGACTCCTTGTTCAGGTGACATAATTCCCTCAGGTTCTGATGGCAGGGGCAGGGAGAGACTGATGTCTACATTTCAGCTCATTCTGATGAGGCAGCATCGCACACAGCCATCCAAAAGCCAAACATTTTCCATGGTCAGTTATTAATCCCACGGCGAATGAAAAAAAAAACACATTTCTCATAGCCCGAGTCTTTCGTTTCTGAAGTCAACAAAAGTGAAATATTACAAATGTTTCAAATTTATTATATTTCCAACAAACTGAGAGTGGAAAATGAAAGCTCACAGAAGACAAACCTTGATGGGATAGATGACCAGTGCGCACTGCTTCAGTGACATTAATGTGGAAAACAGTGCTCCTTTCTAAGATGCAAAACCCTTTATGTACCTGAACAAGTAAAACTGTAACTGTTCTTCAAAGAGCAGATTGAGCTTTGTGGAGGGAATATTCCTAGATCTAAGAATAAGATTTGACGAGTCAATGTGATTATAACTGACATCTGGAATTAAATGTAATATCTCATGATCAGCTCGAATGAGAAATCTTTGTTTGAAAAATAAAACAAAGTTATGCCCTCTGTTGCATAACGCAAAGGCATGTACGAATATTACATCGGAACAAAATAAATGGACTCAGAGTGATGAATGCCATCAAGTTTGTTCCAATTGAATAGTTGCAATTTCTGTGCAGCAAGAAGCTTATTTAACATTCAGATAATGCATCTGATATACACTAATCAGACCAGGGGAAGAAAAACAATTTGAATGGCTTTGATAAGGACTGAATGTAACTCAATCTCATTATTGTCTGTGAAGCCCAATGTGGAGAGCTCACTTACATCCATGGAGATTACGGTTGTTGGTCTTGGAAGAAGGCTAGCACAAACACAGGGAAGGCTGTTTCTCTGTCGAAATTTAAAACAAAGAAAATTAAATTTAAACAAATGCTAAACAAGTTTCTGACCTCATTGGTCATTTACATTTAAACGTTATTTAGGAGAATTTATTTCATAAAGCTGGGCTTTTTTGTTTTACCTGGTCATTTCAATCATCCCTTTTCTTCTCTTTCTGGAGGGAAGCTCGAATGGAAACACGACCGCTATGGACAGGAGCGTAATAAAAGCATATCCCAGCATTCCCTGTCCTGAGCCGAGGAGACAGAGTGTCTGTGAGAGCAGCAAAACTGTTCAAACAGGATAATATGTGCTGTCATAAATAATGCAAAATATGACTGTAAATTTTCGCTGTTATTGTAGCTTGTATGAAATGCAAGTTGTTGTGAAGAGGAAGGATTCAGCCAAGCCAAAAAAAAAAAAACCCAAAAAAAATAAAAAACCCCAGAGACATCACTTTCTTCGAGCCATAACTAACCTGCATTCCTTTCCTCTTAATACTGTCTCAAATGATATTTCAAAGATTCATTTTTTTGGTAACGTCTCAACAGGTTGTGTTTTAATCAGTGCCGTAGACTAAGCTATGCTGTGGTCTTAATCATTCAGTAAACTCTTCGTGTCTAAAAGACATTCCTTTTTCCATGCTGTTGTTCAGCAGGACAACATGCATGTCCTACTCTGATTTTGTCTGTTTTTGGACTAAAAACATGTCTGCATACCACCTCGTAGTAATTTGTTCTGCTGGTTCCTACGGTTTTGGACCTAATCCCGAGCCCAGATTCAGCTCAGCTGGAAGCCGGGCAGGATCACCGCTCAGCCATTATCACTTTCCACCGCAGCTACGCAGATGCTGTCGGGGCTGAGGAAACCAAACAGTCGCGGCAGTGGATGTTTCCCGATGAGGTCATAATGGCGCATTATTACACAGCGGTTTGAGAGAATGGTCTCCGCGGTGCTAATGGTGATAACACAGCAGCTTCTGCTCTGTGCTGATCAGCAGAGAGACTGAGAGGAGAGAAGCGAGTGTGTTAACATTTACTATTGTTGCATCACAGTGGCTGCTGTTGTGAGTGATTTGGAAATACAGTCTGTAGGGATTGAAAGATTGAGTGCCTGCACCATACCCTTGAAATATCAGAATATACATACTTATATGAGTATTTATTTAGAAAATTACTGTGTAGTGTATCTGGTGAGTATAGCACTGCCATGGAATGTTGAAGTAGACGCTGTGGCTGGAGTGACATGCACACTGTTAATTCTGAGGACTAAAGGATCGGAGAGATTCATTCAAGGGCTCAGATTGTAGCTTGCTTTCATACATACTCTGAGCTCGGATCTCATTTCTTAACAATAGCAGCCACAGAGTCTCAGAGAGCATAATTCATTTTTGAACATTACAGCCAGCAATTCAATGCATAGCTGACAAAGGTCACATGAAAAAACATTAACCGTTTAAGTGCTGTTCATGCCTGGGTTATGTGTCTCAGCTGGTGCATTCTTCATCACCACAGTGAGATCCCTGGTACTCACTGTGAGAGGAGAATGCTCTCATTTGAACTGGAACGAAGTCTAAACTCTAAAGTCTAAAAGTTGGCCTTGGTTTCTGCTGATTATCATGTGAGAATGGCTCTGAGACATACCTTGGGAAGAAGAAGCCTGCCACAAGCTGTTTTTGATTATGTAGCTTGCGCAAATCATCTGCTGAAGCCAGATCAAGGACAGCACAGGGGAACTGATACTGTCTGTTCAGCTCATTTACGAAGCACAGACAATGATCTGCACTCAGATTCAGAAGATACAACCACCTGTGTAATAATATGTTATCTGTTAATGCAGTAATTTCAACTCAAATGGATACATTTATGTTCTTTTGTGCTGGAAGTCGCTCTGGCTAACAGCATCTGTTCAATGTAATGTAATGCAATGTAATCTGGGCAAGACGTACAGATCTACAGTTAGCAGACGTTTAAGCCCTTTCACATGGCTAGGAAGTAGGGTGGGGGGGTGCAATTCCATTCAGACAGGTATGTAAGGAATCATCGATTAGTCTCTGTATGTGGTCATGCCTGATTTCCACTGGTGACCCCTGAGCGCTCCATGCTGGGTGGATTTGGCACTCAGAGATAGGAGAATGACTCTCATTTGCAATGCGGGCAGAGAAGGAGACATGCTTACACATAATGAGCTTGCATTGTGACAAGCATTGTGGCAAAATCCCGATAATTTTGCGGATGAAAAGGCATAACCACATTAAACTGGAAAATTAAACATAAAGTGGTCAGGGAACAAATTGAGCATGCTTGGGGAAAAATATGAATAAGCTGAACTGTAATTTGCATTTGGTGCCAGCGACCGAAAGTGAAAATAGAAAACCTTTATTCGTACACAGAACGGTTTATTTTTGGCAGCATAGACCAAACATACAGAAGCTTATTTACTTTCCAAATACAAGACCTTGATTTTAATTGAGCATCTTTTTTTGTAATAACCTTCTGTAAGCCAAAACAGCTTCTGTAAGGTTCTCTCCAATAAAACCTCTCCAGAGAGGTGTCACTTTCAAGAATTCTCTTAAAAACGAATGGAGGGGGGTCTCTTGGGCAGAGTCTTAGTCCAACCATGTAATTAAAATACACAGCCCCAGAGAACTGCAAATAAATATTCACACCCCTTTAGCTGTAGGGTTAGCATTTTTTCGCAGCATTAATTTTCCACTTTTCCAAAAAGTGTAAAAAAAACAAAAAAAGGAAAACACCAGACCGTTTGTTACAGAATGGCTCCTGAGCTTCTCCATAATGTCCTACGCTCTTTGCATAAAGGCTTCTCTGGAGAGCTCAGGGTTGTGTAAGATGGCAGGCCGTGTGGCGGCCGTGAACCCTCTGCGAGCGCATTCGCTTTAATGGAGGATTCTGTAGGCGGTAGAGAATGTGGAGGAGAGCTGTGTTAAACGACCTGGCAGTCTGGGCCGACGGGGAATCGAGCCAATGAGGAGCAGGGTTATCACCTTTCTCAGCGTGCTCTCGGTCCATGCGTACGCTGCCACCGACGCCTCCAGCAGCATACGTTTGGCTGATTACAGGAAATAGGAGGAGGCGGGCGATTTGCTCGGTCTGGGTAACAAGTTTGTCCATTTTTAAGTGGCTAGGAAGTCAATGAGGCTGAATGCATTGAGGTTGCACCTCGGTATCGTCCTGAGATGAAGACTGACATTACATTACATGTCATTTAGCAGATGCTCTTCTTCAAAGCGATTTAAAATTTTTATCCATTTATACAACTAAACATGTACTGAGACAACTGTGAATTAAGTACCTCGTCCAAGGATACAGCAGCAGTGCTCCAGCAGGGAATCAAACCAGCAACCTTTTGTTTACGGGCCCTGCCCCTTACCACTGAGCCATACTGCTGCCCCTGACAGACCCTAAGTGTATAATTCTATACTGATTTTTGCGCCAAAATTTTGCATCGTGTTTTCAGCATCTCAGCTGTGCTTTCCTGTTGGCAGATCGTCCACCGAGAAGAAACCGAGCCAAGTTTCGACCGCTCTAGTTAATGAGAGCGCTGATTGCTTCCAGCATTGGTTTTTGTGCATGCACTGCGGTCAGTGAAAAAGTTTGATAAGGAGCAGAAGCAATTAAAAGTGCTGCAGCCTGATTGCCGTGAGCAGGGAGAGGTGAGACAGCCCGGGGTGCGGCGGGTGTCTGAAGCCTCAGACCGCACAACAATCAGGATGTCTCCTCTCCCGGCCTCGTCATGTGCCTGCTGCCCACATGCAGCCTCTACGCTCCCCACGGTTAACAGCCGCAGAAGACAGGCAGACACTTGCTAAGGCGTGGATGGATTTCATAACAGAGGTGTGTTCTTAATAATGTTTCCTTTAAGAGTGTCCTTATGCAACCCATAAGGTGATTCGCTACCATAATCAGCAGCATATCGGAACAGTACCATAAAGGGTTCGCACCCTGTGAAACGTCACCCATAAAAGGTTCACACCCTTTGAGATGTGAGCCCATGTGGGGCCACAGCGCGTCACTGGGACAATATCGTGTAAAACAGGATCGGACAGTGTTGCCGTGGATAGAGCTGCATAGGATAGATGCAGATAGATAAGGTGAAGAAATGTAAATAAGCAGCCTATATATGCCCACAGCTGACCGCATGTTTTGAGTTCGCTTGTAGCCGCATTCGGTGTGTGCTCGGAGTGCTCCCTCTGATCAGATATATATATATATATATATATATATATATATATATATATATATATAAGGCTGTGTGACGGGACCTTGTCACTGTTTGTTGAGTAGAAGAATTTCCTCACACACTAACCACCTCTGTGGTTTTAAATCACATGTAACCCATTTATCCAGCTGGATATTTACTGAGGCAATTCTGGGTTAAGAACCTTGCCCAAGAGGGGACCAGTGCCTCAGAAGGGAATTGACCTTTCGGCTACGAGTCTGGCTCCTTAACCACTATGCTACACTGTGCTTCATGCATGCTCTAATGAAACGCATTAAATTTGTTTGGATAATTATACAGAACTCGTTGACTATTGTAAAATAGGCATGGAAAGGGTATGACGTTAGGCGGTTCGGTAAAGCGTTATGCAATGTGCCGGTTATGCAAACCTTGGAGTTGCCCATACTTGGTGCGGACTTTTCCACAAGCTCTCTGCCACGTATGTTGGCCGAATTGCTGAGTTCCGTGGCGTAAACCTGCCGTCAGTTCAGCGAAGGTTGTGTACGAAGTGGAAAGTCTCACTCAGCCTAGGCAGAAGCCAGCATGCCAACGGACATCAATCTGAGAAAACCAAAACAAAACACAAAAAAATGGATGAGGGGGGACACTGAAAAAAAGAACCCAACAAAAATATGCTGAACAGATGGAAAAAGACAACAGTTTTTAATGGCTGGGAATTCAGCGTAATCCCAGGAAACTGTCCTGTACATCTGCACATCAAAGGCATCGTCCCACTATTGGGCGCGCATCTTCTGAGGCAAGCATGCACTGATCGCTCGTAAATACCCTTTCCCAAGCCTTATCACACGCGTCTGTGTGTGCGTGCGTGTGTGCGTATCTGTGTGCGGGGCGACTTTTGCATGCTTTCAGAGATTAGGATGTGAAGCTTTCATATGTCGTGCCACAACAGTGCGAGCCTCAGCCGCCTGAAACAGACACTGTCCAGCAGCTTTCTCAAGTGTCCCCAAGGCAGGACACAACAACTGCAACAACAAAAATGCCCACAGGGAAAAAAGAGAGTTTCACAATCACAGCTTTTTCACATAAATATGTGATTTTCCTTCTCTAGAGTCTTAATATCAGGTCAGTCCACCCTCTAAGATTCATGGTGATTTCTCCACTATGAGAGCTGTGAGCCGTCTGGCGAAAGTCACTGAAAGTACTGACCAGAGACCCATGTTCTTCATGCTCTGGTGAAATAAAGCAATTATTGCTGCGGGTCAATGCTGTGCTTATAGTTTCCTCTCTGTGTGTGGTTTATGATCATAAGCAACATACAATGCATGATCCAACAGCTGTACGTTTTATGAATGATTATTATTTCCCACCAAATCTCGCCGAGCTCTGAGCTCTGCATGATTAACGCCGATTACTACACATCCGGGATGACAACAACACGTTTATAAACTTACCAAGCTAGCAACATTTCACTGGCCATGGAGTAAATCTAAAGAGTAATGTCTCCGTACATTTTTGACTGTAGGTGCTTCATTGCAGTGAAGGGGCAGTGCCCTGTAAAGGCTGCAGATAAAGCCCAAGGAACTATTCATACATCTCGTTTTATGTTATTTGATGTGATTAAAATATTACAGTAAGACACCTTCTCATGTGTTCGCCAAGAAAAGGGATGAATGACCACTAATTTCACAGGAGATATCCATTAATGTGAACCACCCTGGTAATAAACTTTGCTTTCACCTCCTACTAAAGTTCCTGCTCCTGTTCAGGGAAGCCCTATTGCTTTGCCCGGACTTCAGGGCTCTGTCACAACGATGAAATGACATGTTTAATAACTGAATCTTTCCCATTTCTAAATTCCTTTTATTATGATGTAACAGTAGTGTGTCCAGGCAGTGAGGAACTGAGGAATTTCTAAAAAGTCTATTGGACGTCATCACCAAGGACCCCCTTATGTCTGACCCAATCTGTTTCCTGTTTCAATAAAATATTTCCCCCATAGGTAATGGTACTGTATCTCGTGATGAACAAAAAAATGTCCATCCCATAAAATTACTATCTTTCCTTGAATAGTAATTAGGAGTGTTAATGGTCCGATTATTTTAGATTCCATGATTAGGTTAATACATAGGCCTACACCCGACGCAAACATAAACATTAGTCTTTGTAATACTTTGGCATGTGTCATGACATGCGCATTGTCACGATGCAACATGATGTCACCAGAGAGAGCCTCTTCCCAAAGTAATAAAAGTAAAAGTCAGGAAGGAAGAAGTCCAAGAAGACTTGCAAGAATGGTTGAATTGGGGTATTGTGTAAAATGGGGGTGAATCTAAAAATTGGTGAAGGCAAATTATTATTTTTTTTCTCTACACAGGTATGACCCCAAGGGGATGATGGGATGAGTTTTATTCGATCATTGATTCAATACAATTCTACTGCGGTTATTTGTGCCTGAATCATCATCTGCGGATTCACTCGGACTCTGGTACAGATGTGAATCTTTCCACGCGAGTCGCGCAGCCTGGACGCGGCGGGAGACATCACCTCTGATTTGATTTCGTGACCTCCTGTCCCTTCTTTTGGAATAGTTTTTTTTTCTGGACCCTTTCCTCTTTCCTTCACTCTGATTTTGTAAAAGCCCGCCTGGCTGCCTAACGCCCTAGGCACGTCTGGTTTCAGCTATGCTCCTGTGTTGTTTTTTTAAAATAAACGAAAGCAGAAAAACAATGGAAACAGCGTGGCGGTAGCCTGGAGGCTGGGAGCGTGAGGACGGAGCTGCCGGCGGCGTCAGCGCCGTGCACTGCCAAAAAGGATGAGCTCACTTTAAATTCCCTGTCAGACTGATCTGAGACCTGCCTCATTGCTGAAGCACCGTTGTCTTGTTTTTAACATGCATACCCACATCTGAGCCTTCTTCCCTTACACAGCCCGCTGGGGAGCAGGGATCGGGTCATAACATCAGGAATACAAGTCCTGCGGAGAGCTTACCCATGGTGGATTCTGAAGCTATTCCCAACAGGAATGCATTTGAAACAGCAATACTTTTACAATGTGATGTGCTGTGTCTGGGAGTCAATGTGAAAGAACGGAAGCGTGCTTAAAACAGCAACAACAAAATCTATATACAAGAAAAATTAATAAATAACATAACAAAGACTGGAAACAAACAACCCCTCTCAGGGAAATTGCTACAATGACCCGTTTTACATAATCAATACCAGGCTCAAAACTTATCTGAATTCCTTCCCTGAAAGTATCTACCTGCCACACAACGGCAATTTAAACTTTTTAAACTTTGGCAGGGAACGGAAACAGAGCTACAGCTAATCAGACGCAACCCTGTATTTCAGGAGATACCAAAAAGACTGAAGTGAGCCACGGAGATCTTTTTTTGCGAGTTTCACCCTGACGTGAGAATCGGATCAAAGCAATGAGTGTCTCTTTGCAGCGGCACAATGAAATGCACCGTCAGTAAAACAACGGTGAAACAGCAGGATCGCTGCGGCAGGTCTGACTCACAGGAACCAGGGAAGCTCATTTAAAACAATTCAGAGCACATGGGGGGGGGGGGGGGGGGACCCGGTGAGCAGCAAACCACTGAGGTGCAGAACTCACCTCTGCTTGAGATTCATCTTGAACCTGTTTCTTTGATTATTTTTCCCTATTAACAAGCATGCCGGTTCATATCATGATCACACTTTAGCAGTCCTTACGCACTTGATTGCGTAGAAAATTTTAAGTCACGTTTGGTTACATTACATTATATTAGTGTCATTTAGCAGACGCTCTTATCCAGAGTGACTTGCGTATGAGCTCATACATACAATTTTTGTTATCCATTTATACAGCTGGATATTTACTGAGGCAACTGTGGGGTAAATATCTTGCCCAAGGGTACAACAGCAGTGCCTTAGTGGGGAATCGAACAAGCAACCTTTTGGTTACAAGCCCTGCTCCTCACTACTATGCTACACTGCTGTAGCCACTCTGTGCCACCTTCATTGTAAGTTATACAACGATCTGTGAGCTATTTGTTATAATCAGAATTAATATATGCAACCTAATCTCTTAGCGCTATGAGGTAAATCAAGAAAAAGCTGCAAAAACAAATGGAAACGAATCAGTTGTGGATGGCCGGGGTTTGGTTAAAACTGTCAAAAAGGGCGTCAGAATCATTATCGGTTTAAAGGAGTGTTCTGCCTCCTTGTTTTCTCAGAAGAGGCTATATTATGACATAGGTGTCTGCATCTCAGGCTGCATGTAGGCTTTAGGTGGGGTCACCCACAGGTTACTGTAAATTTTGGGGCTCACAGTGTTTGAAAATCCACAGAGTGTTTAAATTCTTATTCCATCCAGGCTCCCAATCTCTGAAAATAAATTTACTGAGCACTGTAACCGCACCATATTAATCTTTTGATGGGGTTTAAAGCAGGCCAAAGTAACTGCATACTTACTGAACCTGCTGGGCAGTTTATCTTCAAGTGAAACAGATGCGAATTCTACCATTTTTATGGACATTAAATCAAAATAGCTTCCATAGCTTTGCCCTGATGTTATCAATCTGAGATAAAGTTTGTCTGCGCATAGTTAGACCGTATATTTTCTCGGTTACCTGGACACAGGCCGTAAGCTGCGCTATAGGTAGATCATTGCATGCTATTTGTCTTGAGATAAAGCACTGATCTCAGAGCACCCAGCATCTCTGGACTATCACCTTTCCTGGTCTCCTCACATTCTCTGGGAGCCACATTTCTGAAAGTTGAACCAGTTCTCTCTTTCATGGACTCTTTATGGGGAGAGACAATAATAAAAAGAGTATATTAAAATACGCCACTAAATTATGGTATAAAACTGAAATAAAGTCACTCAAGAAAATCTGAACATATGACAAATAAAATTGCCCTGGCGTTTTTAGAAAGAAAACACAGTGGGACACTGGAAAAGTTGCTTTCCAACAGCAGCACGATGCAAGTGACTCGCACCTAAACCAATCAATCAGGCAGACGCACACAAAAGCCGAATCTGGCCTGCTGCCGTGGGGTGACGCATAACTGGACTCATCAAAGGAAACCTGGCCAGAAAGCGCTGTTTTTTCCCCACTTAATGGAAGCCTCCTTCCGCGAGGCCGGTCTCAAACAGAACACAGCAGAATCAAGAGGTCAGATAGTATCGCAGGAGGAGTCTGAGATAACGAGTCCAAAAAAATAAATAAATAAATAAATAAAATGAGCCGCTGGAGATGACCATGCGTAGAACTCATTTTTGCAATGTAGCCAACATGAAAGATGTTCCCAGCTCTGCAAGTGTACTCCGAACCTAAACTCTAACGACCAATATCGTTACCATCTTAGCTGAAAGCAAGTTTCCCCTAGCTCCACAGGCAAGGACTCTTGTTTTCCAAGTCTCAGGTAGTAACGTCACCACCGAAACCGCTCTGCTACCTGCTACCCTACTGGCTTTACGCAGGACTCACACAAGCTACTGATTTCAGCTCTGCTACACCAACACAGCAGAGCTTGCTCCTTATATCTTATCATGCCATTTCAAGGAACAAAAGGGAGAATTACATAGTCTATACTTCGCTGATATAGTTGAGAAAAAATGTAGAAATTGCACTGTGAAGCGATTCTCTTATGTTTTAGTTACTTAAATTAGGTGACGTTTACCAAGTTATTAACATCTTGGATAATAAAACTTCGTAATGTAAACACTACCACAGAAGAGACATTTGTTCTGTTTATGTGGAGCTCCTAATGGTTTAATAGCTTAAAATACACATCCTAAAATGAAACCGCACATACTGTCTGCAGCAGAGGATAATAAAAAATTATGAATGGTTTTAATTGAAACTGTAGTGGCTTGTCTCTGCTGCCTGACAATGGATTTGTATAGACATGTTTATTTTGCTGTGCAACAGTAAACTAACTTTATTCCATTTATTAGGAGGGATTTAATACCAAAAAACAGATATCCTTTATGCTGCTCAAACACTGTAACTTGTCCAGTTCTTGGAAAGCACTTCAATAGCACAGCTGTCTACTGGGGGAAAATAAAAAACATAACTCAGAAATGCCATGCTAAGTCAAGGGCAACAAGGTCTGTCATACACAGAAATAAAGAGGAAATGAAATGGCCTTTAAATGCACAGTGCGGCCTGTCCTTTCCCAATGATGTCCTTCAGTTCCTTTCGTGACACAGAATCAACAGAAGTCACATCTGGAAGAAGTGTGGCTCCCTTGAGCCACAGTTATAAACTTCTGAGTATGTATGGCCCCATAATAATAATATTTAATTTTAGGAAGTATTCCCCATTTACTTGTCTGCTAATGATTATCAAATGTCTCTGTGGTTTTTACAAGGTGTCACTCCCCAGGAGGGAGTCTAGTAAAGAATATCCAGAAATCCTTCTGATGGCACACACAGGGAGACTTCGGCAACTAATGTGTACTGCTTTCTCCGTGTAATCTCATGTGCAGAAATCATTCTGTTCTGTGTTATAAGGCTGCTGCTGGTTTAAAAGGGAGCTTGCCCAAAGGCTGCAAAGAAAGCCTGATGCAGGGCTAGCTTGCTCAGAATGGCGCTGTAATTAGCGCATGATGAAAGCTCTGTGTCATAATTAGCGTGACCCCTGACCTCTCTCTAAGTTGCATTAGGATGACTGTTGTTTGATGGCACGCAGGGGATTCGCGGCATACCAGAGACTCACAAACACCGAGGCGTTTTCCAGCTCAGAGACCCGGGATGTCAGCCCTGAGGAAAAGTCAGCCATATAAAGTATGGCAGCAGGAGAAGAGCTTGAAGTTTGCAGGACTATGAGAAGAGGGCAGACAGGGGGGTTATGGAGATGGACAGTTGGAAAAAAAACCCTGAGAGGAACCGGACATGCTGGGATCCAGTGTGCTCTTTAGACTGGTGTGTTAGAACAGCGCGGCCTGTGAGCTCTTTCACTCTGAGGTGCCCTTGTCCTCGTTACAGTCCCACTGCAAACAAGCTGCTTACATGCACTGTGAAATACAACCACAGCTGATGCTCCTGTATATATACTAATCAGAGTTTTGCCCAAATAAGCCCTGTGAAGGACAGGTGTTAATTTTCCTGCTAATTATGGCACAGGATGGCACAGGGGACACTTGATTTGCCTTGTATAGTGTCATTTTCTTTTAACAAAAAGTAAAACAGCTTGTGGGGAATAATTGTCTCCACATCTGTCCAAAGAACGAGAACTTTATTTTATGTTAGTCATCACTGCAAGCAAGCGAGTGATGACTCAAGATTCCTTGAACGTGTGCTGGCATAAGCTTATAGGAGCAATCCTATGAATAATAATGTTTACGGGACTCAGTACTGAGTAATAACGGAGGAATCTCCCACATCTTTTTCAGGTCTTTCATAATTGGAATGCTGGCCTATTTGCATTATGGTTATTGCAATACGATGTTGTCAGAATACTTGAATATTTGGATCAACATGGTAATACTGACATGCATATAACCATGCCACTCTAACACTGGAGCTCTGCATGCATCTTACACATAGCACATAGGCTGAACCCCAAATCTGTTTCCCCTAAACTCGGATTCACCTGTTTACCAGCTGAGAACATTCGGCTGGGCCTGTCATTCAGTCAAATAAAAGGTTACTAATATTTTTCCTGATGGTAAGTTATTGCAAGTGGTAATATACACTGACAAGTACTTTGTATTGACCTGTGGCCTCTTACAGCACTTTGTAGTGCTACATGTGTAAGCATGATTGGATTGGGCAAATTATGGCAAGTATTGAAGTAAATGGACAAAAATGATTGCATAATAAGTATAAGCTCAAACTCAGACCAAATAATGTTGCAGTTTGAGTACTTTCAATATACTCAAAGACACACAAATACATTACTTGTTGCATGCTTTTGTTAAATACATTACAAATACTTTCATACTTTTTGAAATACAAATCGATTACAATTTAAAAGCCTTCAAAGATAACTTGAAAACAAGTGATACTTCTCATCTCATTAATCATTTTTCTCAGAATACTAATTACAGATTGATCTGTTGTGGTACTGGCCTGTTGATCTAACTTCTAAGTAATTACAAAGAATGTATTACAAATGCCATCGCAATCAGTGCTTCTGATGACTACAGATTCAAAATATCTCCCGACAGTGTATTTGGTAATTAGACTTGGAGAGAGAATATTTAAGCAATGCCATTTCATTTAACACACGGTTCATTATATACAAGAGAATAACAAGGGGTCACATCCACAGTGAGAGGAAAGATTATTGAGCACTTAAAGTGTCAAAGGATACACAAGTCAACTTTATAGCTTACTGCCAACTTTTTAATATTCAGATATTGTGTTCCATGAGACCTGTTATCAATTTGCATATGCCAATGAGGGCAAGGTACATGACATACATTAGAACAGTTTCAATATAGCCATTAGAATAATTTCAAAGGATAGTAATGTGTTTAAATTTAATTATATTGACAGTACAGAGGTGTTGCTTAAAAACTTTCATAGCTACCTGATTCTTACAGCAGGCTTAAACTCTGTTGGTTTTATGCAAAGCTGGTAAGCTTAGTGTTACAAGATAATTGTGAAATGTTGCAACAAACCTGGTAAGCTTTGATAATATAGGGTTATTGCATGGGCCAATATTGTATCTACAAACCAGTTTTCCATATTTAAATGAGTTTTCTTTCATTATTTGCCGTTTCATTGTTTGTGAAAACAGTACACGGTGTGTGGTGTGCAACTGTAACTCACTGAACTCATTAAAATTATTTTGTCATTGAATTATTTGTGCTGTCAAAGCAAAGTTTGACATCAATCCCACGCAGACGCTTTCCCTCCAATTTCCTGACAGTAAGAGATGGGCCGTCGATCTTCGAACCAGCAGCCAAGGAAAGTGCATTAGACACGCTGTTTGGTTTCATGGAGCAGCCTGGGCCTCCCTTGCTATAAAACAGGAATTTAATTTCCATGGATGTAATGGATGGATCTCCTTTGGGTAACACCCCCTTTTACCTAACCCAGCTTCAGCCATTGGTCACATTTTCCACCTCCTGTTTCTTACATTTACATTTACATTTATTCATTTAGCAGACGCTTTTATCCAAAGCGACTTACATAGGTTACAGTTCTTTACAATGTTATCCATTTATACAGCTGGATATTTACTGGATATTTACTGAGGCAATTGTGGGTTAAGTACCTTGCCCAAGGGTACAGCAGCAGTGTCCCAGCGGGGATCGAACCGGCAACCTTTCAGTACAAAAGTACTTACTTACGTACTTACAAAAGTATCCCAGCACAGACAAGCGGAGAAACTACATTCAGAGTACAGATCTTGACAAACTGATTGTGGAAGCGCCCCCTGTAATAATGAAAAAGTTCACAGGCTGTAGGGAGACCGCACGCATTTGGGATGCTCTCGTGTGTTTTAAGATTTGCACTTAAGCGTTAAACACAACCGCAGTCCCATTTTGAGTATATTCTGGCCTTGTAAAGAGCAGTATTATGAACTCTGTAGACTGTAGCCCCACAGGTCTGCCCCTCAATCTAGTATCAGGCACTCATGCTGTAATTCAGGGAAACAGTGCCGGTGCCTGAGGGAGAAGCATCGGGCAGATTGCTATCTTTATCACCCAGCAATGGAAGACAGTGCATCTGGGCTGCTCAGAGGATAAGGATGGTATAAATCCGTAATTTAATATCGTTTTGACGCTCCACCAAATGTAACGACTTAGAAAAAACAAGCTGGCCAGTGATAAAACTTCGCTGTGTGTGGAAGCTGTGTCTTTTGGCATGAAACGCTTGTTCTGAAGACACAAACATAACACTTGCCAAATCTACAACGTGTAAAAAAAGACCCCAACTTTTCCTAGAAGAGTGGATGACGTTTTTCCATTTTCCCAGTAGGTTTGTGAACTTAGTATTTCTTCCCTTTATGCGGTAACAGGCAGGGAGGGTCTGATGTCACTCATGTGTCCATATGTTCTTGAACGTCCAGGACTCTCTGGCCTCCACTTCAAAACAATGGAAACACTGGGGCCCTCGGTCAAGCCCCGTAATCGATCAAAAGGTCAAACTGAAGGACCGATGGAAACACCCCACCACATGGCAGCAGTCATTGCGAGTACCCCCTTTCCTTACTCTCCAAACTCTGCCATGTATGGCCATGTTAGCAGCTCCCCGCTAATCTGCTCCTTGCTTTATTAAGAAGGGTTATAAATATGGGAGCCTTTAAAGGAGAGGCCTCACACGCGCGCGCCGGAGGCATTGTACATAAAGTCATTAATCAAACGAGGCCCATGGATTTTTTCCCACAGGCTAATCTCAACCCCATACGTTATTTCACAGAAACGCTCTTCATCTCCAGGCATGTTGGGAGCACAAACTGGTGTGATCCAAGTACAGGAAGTACACAGGGGTCAGATCCCCCAGCTCCTTGCTAATGTCTCAGTTATAGATGCAACAAAGAGGACTAACAGCAGCTTTAGACATTAACCATGTTTTTAACAAAGGTGTTTTGGAATGCTATTTACATATTTATTTATACCCATAAGGGGATTTTGGGGATTTGTAATGTTATGTACATAAGAACGTAATCCCATAAGGAGATCTAGGGGGGAGGTAAAATTATTTACATATTTATTCATACCCATCAGGGAAACTGTGGTTCGTATCATTATTTATATAATTTTTTTTGTTCCAATAATGGGTTTTAGGGGGTGGAGGGGTGGGAGGGAGAATTTTACTGAGTGATGTGAGTTTTGGTGCAGACCCTTAACAAGCCTGTATTAGATTTACATTGAAGAATCTATGATGTTATCAGGTTGAGTCTTGTTGAGGTTTTTTTTTTGTCTGTTTGCAATTTTGTTTTTATTTGCCTCTCATTATTGATAATATGGCCTCTTGGAAGACCATCTGCTGAGACCCTAAAGGAGATCTGAATGACTAAACAAATGCAACCCCGACTGACACCGTGTCTACACTTCAGGCAGGCCTACTGTGCCAGAATCTACCAACATACACCTGTTGATATTCTTTCTATAACATTTATTCTTCATAAACAATAATTTATATCACATGAAAACAATTATGAATTTATGATAAGCTTTGGGAGATGTAAGAGCCAGTGGAATCCATCAAGATATGTTTTGTTAAAATGATTAAACATTTGAAACTCTCAGTGTAGTATTTTTCTAAAATAGAGATTAATTTCAAATTACAGATCAAATAATCATGTAACATCTAACTATTAATCTAAAATCATATACATTTCTGTATCATGACATAGGCTACTAAACTACTTCTTCATAAAAAGTAAAAAACACAAATATAATAACAAAATGAAGAAAATGACTGTGTTGCAAGATGATTTTTTTCTACAGCAACAGAGAAGACTACATCTACATGGAAGAAACCAGGCAAACAGGAATAGAAGGAAACCCCAACTCCAACGTCTCTCAAATATTATAGAGTGCCTGGGTTGTGTACATGGTCCATGAGTAGGACCCACATTGAGACAGTTTCAGTTAACCTCTGCCCTCTATGGAGCATACTGCATGCACTCTCCCCCTGTCACCACAACGCAGTTCAACAGCAGACTGAAACCTCAGAGAGTGACAGGCTTTGGCAGTAACGTCAGCCTGGTCGTTCTGTCATCGTTCGGTCATCGTTCCTCCAGCTCACTGTGAGATACATCCAGCTCACTGTGAGAGAGTGAAAGCGTCTGTGAGGGCACAGCAGACGTTGCACAGAGGAAGTGACCCAAAGAGTATACGGGCCTTGTCCTGAAAAAGGGAGACCAAGCCAAGAGGCAATTACCATAACACTGTCTGCAACCATTTAACATCAATCAAGCCAAAGGCAAACACTGACTAGACATCTAGTTGTGGCTGACATAACAATGACCTCAATCAGCATTCTAGAAGCTCTGTGTTACAACCAAAGAAACAGGGGTTGCAAATTAGTTCCAAACTCCAAACTCCAAACTCCGAGACAAAGCCCGGGACACAGAAAGCCGTTGCTCTGTGGTCAAGATTTAAGAAGTTAAGGATGAAAAAGGCTTAGATGCAGTGCTAATTTCGGTCTCATAACCTGGCTCTGATCCATCTTTCCAGAGTGGATGACACAGTTTTAGAGTTTCCTTTCACGCTAATTTGTCACACACTCTTAGGATCAACAGCTGTAGGAGGGCTCCGCAGTGAGATTCACAACGCTCATGTTACAGAAAAACAGGGTTTCAGTCTCCATGTTGGAACGGTTAAATGCTCATCATTCCAGCGTCGATAATCCAGCTCATTTGCACAGGTAAAGACAGCAAAATGTCAACTTCCTTTATTTCACCCAATCAAGTTCAAAATCCCTGCTGTTTATTTCTTCGGCTCTCATTGATGGCAGATGGTACTTAGTCATGGCTGCATACACTCTGATCATTAAATATCAGACCTGAAGAAATGAACCGGTTCAGCTACAAAGGGAACTGTTGTGTTAGGCAATACTAATGCTTCCTAAGGCTGTTCCGTCATATTATTATAGGATTCCAGCAGGCTGGTGTACACTAGGTACCAGCATCTGGTCCTTTGTGAACACAATATTAAACACCCAAGGGTTCACAAAGTTTGTATAGTAACATTGGATTAGATCCATAACGCTACATAAATGATGGCGTTGCATGCAAAAATACAATTACGGTAAAACATGAGACAACCTTATTCAAAACCCGACTTTAAACACACTGCCTAAAACACACAGTATGAGTCATTAAAGCCAGAATTTATTCACAGGAATCATTTCATAGCCTTGATCCTGCGATCACCTCATTGTTTAGAGTAAGCATATCCCAGTCTTATCTGTTGCCATAAATCTCATGCACCAACCTTGACCCTTGACCTTAAATCTACTTTTTTTCCAAAGTGTCTTCACTTTACAGTTATGTATCAGCCCATTGGGTTTGAGAGAAAATACAATTTGTAAGGTAATTAGCACTGGAGTCTCCTCTGGGAAAAAAAAAAAAAAAAAAAACAACAAAGAAAATTTGTACATGGCTTGTTCATCAAGAGAGTAAGACCACTGCAGAGTCTCAATTCTCAGAATTCTTTAGCCACGCAGCAAACGCCCGGGGAAGCAGACGCAGTCTTACAGCTGCATGGTAGCAATTCACACCAGCCACACTCCTTCTAGCTGAACTCCCTGCACAATTTAGCCCAGATCCTTTCCATCTCTTTCCTGTCCCCATCTCTGTTTCCACTTGCAGAACATTTATTGCATCCACCCTCGTCCGGTTTCACATGGGATCGCCGTGAAATTAACGCTCAGCCAAATGTCATTATAGAGTGTGCAATTATTAAAATGTATTCATTACAGCTCAGCGACCGAATGATGTTGTGCATAATTGCCTTTGGTACTCTGACGTAACGAAACGGCCATAATGCCCGCACCTCCGAATGGTGTTGTGATTCTTTTTATTTATTTATTTATTTTCACCACAGTGAAGCAGAGGCCTGGTTTCTGGTATAAGTGCATTTTTAGGACTGTCAGCATGTGGGTTAAGTGTGTGTGGGCACGCTGGTGGTCGGGAAAGTGAATGCTCATTTGTGCTGCCAGTGACAGCCCAGCCCCCCTGGAGGAGGTATCTGGACCTGGTGTTTCTCTTTCCCAGCTCAGCCGACCCTGTGAGTGGATTATGAGGTAAGATGAAAGAGCAGGGAGGATATTAATATTGCTCCACTCCGAAGTCATAGCCGCTGCACTTAAGGTGTGATTGGCACAGGTTTGAAAAAACATGTTCAGAACATAGTGGATTCATGTGTGCGCTGACACATGTAATACTGAATATTTAAAGACTATATATTTTTTACACATCTGAGGAAAATAAAATGTACAGTACGAAAGAAAAACAAGAAGAAATGGTTGTACACATTGGTTTAAAAAAAGAAAAAAAAGAAAAAGAAAAGCTTGGCAGAACCGCTTCTCCTGTCGCGGCCTCAGTGGTCTGCATGTTTTATCGGCAGGGGCTTTGTGGATTCAAACCCCGATCTAAGATTATGATCAGCACACATTGATGCACGGACTCGAGGGTCAGCCTGTCACTCAGGGGGAGCAGAGAATGTGTGGGGCATCACTTTGGCGTGATTCTGGAGATTGGCCAATGGGGTGCATGGTGGGGTGAGGGGGGGGCAGGAGGGAGGGGCCTGTGATGGGGTTGGCTGCCATCATTTAGTTATGTCATCACCCTCCTGCTCTAACATGTGTCAGCCACCAACAAAGCTGATTGGAGCAGCAAAGAATCCCAATTCCTTGCCAGAACTGACCTGAGATCTGTTCTTTTTTTTAATTAAATACAGTGTCATAAGTCTAAAATAGCTTGATCAGAATGCAACCTACGCACGTTTGAAAATCTCAGACCTTTTGACTTTGAAATTAAGATTTTACCTTTTATTCACCCCCCACCTGATAAAATGTCTTCTACAGGGTCCTCAAGAATATGCTAATCATTCTGTTAAAAGAAAAAAAATGCTTTTGTTTAGATATGTGTCATATATTGCTAACCTTTCAAATCAACCATTGATATTTATTGATAGCCAGTGACTGAAAATGTTAAAAAACTGGCCACGCCCAACAAATATGTATTTGGCACTCCTTCTGAAATATTTGTAAAGCCACAACTGACTTGCAAGGACAGCTAATCACATGGTGTTGCAGCTGTGAAACATATTTTTTCAAAAGGAGTTTTTTTTTTGTTTATTTATTCAGCTCCTACTAAGTCACTACTGTTTCATGTAAAGTCACCATGCCTAGTCCCTCCAGGCCTCTGAGTTACCACTCTGTATTAAATCACTATTTATCATCAAGACCAATAAATAAAGCACATGAAGGACAGGATTACTTTTATACATAAAAGTAAAGATTAATGTATCACGGCCCATACTTGTTATTATTACTTTTTCCTCTCATTTTTATTTTTGCTTTTTTCTTCCTTCTCCTCCATCCACACTGATAAAGTCTATCAGGAAATGGGGCTTACTATCAATTTAAATACATCTGAGACACCTGCATACCACCACGTTGTAGTCCTCTATATAGTCCTACACATAATATTTAAGTCCTTCTCTGCAGGTACCAATCACATGTTTTGTTGTTCTTTTGCTGTGTTATGTACTGTGTTGTCTGTTTGTTTTCTGCTCAAATACAATAAAAAATAACCATAAAGCACAATGTATAATGTCTTTTTGCATGCACATGTTGGCGTCATCATTGCGCATGTGCACGGTAGACTGGCTGCCAGTGTGCAGGATGTTACACAACCTGAGCGCATGTGACTCATATGTACTGTGCTGTTGATCCAATAACTGGCCATGACTGCTCTGTTATATCAGCGTGCTTGGAGCTGAATTTTCCGCATCTCCACACCGAAGGAGATTTAATGGGAAAGTGAGTGAGGGATGTTTGAGGTGCAGCCCCTCAAGGCCTTTCAGTTCCTCTTCGTTTGTTTTCTTTATGCCTCTTGCTTGCCCTCCAGGGACTAAAGAAGGATGCGGTCCAAATGCACTCTTCTGAACCAACATGACTAGCTTCCAAGATGTGCTTAAGAGCTTCTGGTTGCCTGTTACGAGAAACTTGGAAGAAGTTGGAGGCTTTTCAGAAGATGGCGGCTATTTTATGCACAGAGGTGCAAGAGCCACTTGTCTTACAGATGAAATGGTGCTTTCATGACAATAATAAAAAAGAAGAAATTGTCCACCACTTGTCCAGGCATTCTTTAGCATCTCCCATCTGAGACTGGAATCAAAGGCAATGAATAACTGGTATTCTCAAACTAAGTGGTGTGATATAAGATGAGATGTTTTCTACTGCAGTCTTCTTAAGGCAGAAAAAATGATGGCTCTCTACCATCATGTAGCTGTAGTAGATGCTACATCAACTCTCAAATAGGATTTGAACAACAGATAAGTGCAAAACTCATACTATGTCTTCTCCAGGGAGAACACTCGGTGCAAATCCACACAGCCACAGGGAGAGAAATCTCAGAAAATGTCATCCAGAGGGCGGTAGACCTTATTTTCCCACTTTAATCGCGTACAGCTGCTTAAATTCACACCACAGGCTTTGATGGCCGCCCTGTCCAAGGTGAGAGAATCCGCCGAAATTGGGAAATTTGAACTTTCACTTTGCACTTTCAGATGAAAAATGCAACTTATAGCCTGGGAAAATGGGAGCCTGCAGAAACACTTATTATTACAAAGGCTGTTGGTTGCAGTGAAAACAGAGGCGTCCAATATCTGCAGAGGGTTTTTCTCTCGTTCTCTCAGGGTAATTTCCTGTGGTGTGAAGAAGCTCAACAAGCCGCAGCTCCAGAGTTTCCCAGGCAGAGACAGATCACCACGAGAAGGCGAAAATAGTTTCAATCAGATAAGCTGTTGTTTTTCCACCCTTCAACACCAACTGGCTGTCCTTCCAAACAGAAACACAATAGATTTCGACCACCTCGGGGGACCAGGTTGGTGCTCTGGTATAACAGCCATAGTCTCTTCCACCTCTGGCTTTTGTAAGAATGAGCCAAAAACAACAACAGGACCAAGAGCCGAGAACAGGACAGGAAAGTCAGGTGCTCACTGTAACATTATTAATAGATTTTAGCCACCCGGGCGACATCCTGGAGGTCAAGAAGATGGATTTTCAGCGGGGTTAAAGATCAGAAAGCACACAAAGGACAGAGATCTGGTGAATGTGACCCGTACTCCGAGACTCAATTTCCTTAATGAAACAGTCTTCTTGGAGTGTGCTGACGTCCACACACAAATAAAAGACGGCTTTCCAGGACATAATGTTTGCCCTCAGAAGTCACATCAGTCCAGTTAATTCGAGTACACACTTCTCCCTCACGTCTCCAGCACTCTCCCCTTTCGAAGCTCTTGGCAGCTCTGTCGCCTCCACCCCCTCACCACCCCTCCCCATCATGTTTCAAATACTTAAAGGGTGAGTAACCTTGCAATCAGGGCCAAGATCCTTTGAGCAGGTGCTTACATTTTACATTTACATTTATTCATTGCGCTTTTTTTTTTTCCAAAGTGACTTACAAGTGAGGCTTACAATTCCTCCCCACATGCTTGCAATTCCTCCCCACATGTACTGCACAGAGCACATAACAGGAACCTGGCCAGGTCATCCGGGAGACACAAGTGTTAGCTGGGCGAAGCTTAGGCCCACTCCAACTGCAATGCCAGGCCTGCACGCTCGGCAGTCATATCCACTGAGCCTAGCTCCCAATGGCCAGCCTTATCCACGATTTACCCAGAATTCCTTAGAGAGTTCCATTCAACATTCCCAGGGCAACTGACATGGAATCTGTCACCATACTGTGCAAACAGATCATATATAAAAATCAATACCTGTTTATTTGTTCGGGTTCTTCTCCTGTTTTGCTCGCAGTTGCTGTATGTGTGTTTGTACAATGTATTGTTACATAACAACAAACCGTGGTAATGAGAGAAGGAGTCATGGGATGGCTGACTATTTCAGTCAGCAAATTCAGCAGGAGGTTAAATGTTAAGATGATGCTGATCAGCTCTGGATATGCCTTTCTCCACTGTGTTTTCCTGGTTATCAGGATTCATTTGCTCCTGACTCACAATCACAGCACCATATTTTTATAAGCCAGGAAAGTGAATTTAATGTTAAAAATGTGTAAGATTGAATGCAGGTATGATCATTCTGCTGCCATGACAACTGGGACTGTCTATTCTCCCTTTCATAATTCATAACACTCAGACCACTTCTAAATAACAACTAACGTGCATAACAGGGTGATCGAAGAAATGATGGGGATCCAAAGATTTGCAAATCCAAGAAAAAAACAGCTAATGGGCATAAACAATGTCCTGTAGATGACATTCAAACTAAAATTTCTTAATACATAACAGAGCAGCACACTTGTCTGTTAATACAGTGTTTGTGTGGCATTGAAGACTACTGTGGACTTTCTGGTCAGAAATCAAAAGATTTTCAATTCTTCTTATTAGTACAGCCAGCATAGCTAGAAGTAACACATCTTTTTGATGGGAACTACAACACATTTGGAGACTTAACTCTACAATAGGAACCATTTGGCCTGGTCTCAATAAGTCTGGATGGGTGCATTGAATGTAAGCCTTTTTTATAACTGTTTTAATGTTTTTTTTTTTATATATAATTGGTTAGGTCTGAAGGTGAATCAGCAGTAGAATACTAAAGTAGATATGCAACATCAGAATCATCTATAATCTCCTATGAAGATGGAGCAGGGTTTCCAGTCCAAGACAAATGGAGTGAACAGTGATTGAGAACATCCTGCTGTCTGAGATCCCCTAAATCCTAAAGACATTTCTCATGTAATACAATCAAACCTCCTGCATTACCTTACAACAGTGCCTCTCATTTGGTTCTGGAGCTCGTTTGAAGAAGGCTGAATGTTTTTAAAACTCTTCAACAATCAAAACTTTTAACAGGTGTAACATCGATTTCCTTTCTGCGAAGATATCTATTCTGAAGGTCTGCAATGATTCAAAACAACTGCCATCCCCAATTTACGATCCAGACCAGCAGATGCATCAAAGCGCAATGCCTCATGCGTCAAGAATTATGATAATAATAGCAGAGATGAAAATATACAGTAAGCAGGGTCTGCGGGTAAATTATGTCCCATTGTTTGCCAGAGGAGAGTTGAAGGGAAACTTTTTTTTTCTCCCTTTCCGTCTCTCATTGATCTGAAGTGACAGAAAAATGATCTGTTGAAATACGGTACCGCCCAGCTCTCTGCAGCGACTGCAGTTTGGGGACAGACGTCTGCCTGCTACTGCTCTCTCTCAGACAGGCTGCCACGTCCCCGCTTCCCCTGACCTCTCAGCCAGAGCTGGGGGGAAACAATCGGTCCCTGTCCCGCAACACGAGCTAGTTAATGAGAAAAATGATAAGCTGTTGAGAACTTTCTGGAAGCAGTTAATGAGAATGTCTGTCTTAAATGGGGGACCATCCAGATGGGTGACACACCGAGAGTTCAAAGAGGGTTAAGTGTGTGTGTGTGTGTGTGTATGTGAAAGTGAATTTTTGCAATTTTCCATATGAATTTAAATATAAATCTTGTATATGAAAGATGAGATGACCTCAGCAGATAAAGTCTGTATCAGATGAATAAAGTCTGAGGTCATGAATTCAAAAGCAGTAAATCTCATCTGGGATTACAGAGAGTATCAGATGTGCTATAAGTACCTGAGATAACCATTTCCTTAAGGGCTGACACTGTGGTATCACTAAAGCAGCCACTACCAAACAAACTGTTATGCCAAAGGCCTGTTCACTCTCTTTCCAGACATCAACAGGGACTACTCCATGCAGAAAAAGGTGTCACCTCACCCCCCACAACACCAATCCCTACAGTAGACATATGAACAAGTGTGAGAAGCTGTCAAGTAGCCTGTGAGCTTAATAAAGCTAGAACCGTAGTACAAAGTACAAAGTACACCAAGAAGTAAGAGTCATCAAAACATACTTTGTTACCATCGTCGGCACATTCACACACCTGCAACAGTAGGTCAGACAGCCAGTAATCCAACACCCTGTCAGCTCCAGGGACGATCGGCCAGTCTTTCACAGAGGGCTGCTCTGTGAACAACAAAGCCAAGATCGTCACTGCTGATTGTGGGCAGCTCTAAACTGACACCATCCCCCACCTTTCAAACATCGAAATTCCTGATCACTGAGATTTTGTCTTAACCTTCCCCCATCTGTCCTGCCCCTTGTTTGTTCCTTGGCTGAACTTGACGCATCTGTGGCTCGCCTTGCTGAAAACACGTCACGTTTACCGCTTGGATGTCTGATGTAAAATATTAGGTGATGATGAATGTGTTTTTTAATATCTGAGTTTACTCTGGTATGGCATAGGGCATAAAGCATTCCATGGCTATAATGACCAGACCAGCGACCGAGTGGCATCCTCAGCGATGTGAAATTAACAGCACTTTTATATTTACCACCCCGAGGCAGAGCTGCAGTGCCCCTGAATCCTGGGTGCTGGTCACACTGAAGATGTTCAAAATGGTAAGATGATCAGAGGCTTTTTTCCTTCCCGGAAGACCAGCTGGGCTCAGCTGAAAGGAAATATGTGAATACCTCAGCAATAAATCAGCTATTACCAATAGAATAAAAACTCCTAAACACATAGCATTTATTTTATAGGGGTCTGTATCGCTGGCGGGCTTTTTGGGAAAATATTTTCTGCATTTGTGTAACAAGTTGACCTCACATAATTAGGATCTCACAAAATTAGCTGCGGTGTACTAAAACAGCCTTAGCTCTAAGAAAAACATAGAGACTCTTGGTGAGGATTCTGACCATTTAGGTCCCTGGCTGTCATCCAAGGTTGTTCTGTTATACAGTATAATATGATTTTTTTTTTCATTTGACTCAAGCACTATTCCGTTATGTCATACGCACTGTGTGTCATAATGCCACAGAGGTTATAACGCACATGCAGCAGGCGTTGGGGGACATCTGGAGTACCTGGACAGGAAATTGCTTCTGTAAAACAAACCAGCACACAGAGCAGCATCCTCTTTCACACAGCCCAGCTAATATCCCCCTCTCTGACCCCCCCAGACCCCTCCGACCCCCCGTGTAAGACACTGGGAGGATCGCTCGGCTCTGCCGTGCTTTTTGAGCCATGGCCCGGTTCTCACTGCCACACGGCTCTGCCGCTCCTTCTTTATGCCGTGGCATTATAACCACAGGGGAACGGAGGAAGCGAAGTCTGCCAAAAACACAAGAGATCTCACAGCCCCCGGGCCGAGACCTGAAATGCTCGGAATATCGCAGGACCATAGCAGCTTGGTGTTAATATTATTGAGTTCTGGTCTAACAGTTTGCTTCACTAAATGTATAGCAATTATTATAATTACAATAGTAGTTGTCATAATCATGACTGTAGGTATTTTGTTTGTACTCCTCTGTTTTCGTTGTGGATATTGCAATTAATATTTCCAAAATCATACAGCATTTTTATTCTTGTACACCTTCATATAATTCTCATATATTTTAATTGTGGGAAGAAAACATTTTTCGATCAACAATGTTTTTGCACTTTTTCAACAAACAAATTTTTGAACAAAATATTTTATCACCCTGGCTGAGTTACACGGTTGTACCTTGGCTCATGCCTCTGGTACTCATTCTTGTGTCTCCGATGAACAGTATTTCACTTCTGTTAGTCTTCCTCTTGCAGGATCACAAAACCATTCCCAGAGTGACACTTTATGGCCTGCTCTGCATTCCCATGATCTCAATGATTTGTGGAGATTTATTCCAGGGAGTGAATCAAATCCCCGATCTCTCCTGTTACCTTCAGTATGTACACCCAGGTCAGGATGTGACGATCCTCAGAGTAGAGTACAAAACACACAATAAAGTTAAATTAAATAAAAAATGGGAAGTGAGAGGGGCAAACACAGGACGTGAGACACATTAAATTTAATTGCAGGAATGCAAACATTGGAATGCCCATGAAACATGTTGGGTGGATAAAACTTGTATCTGTATGAGTGCATTACAGTGCAGTATCAACCCTGTTAGCTTACTGCAAGAAATACATAGAATAAAGGACAGATTGAGAATCCTTGTTTTAAAAAGAGAAAATGTAAACAGCTTATACCATTATTTACATTGGAAATGCCACAAGAAATATTAAAACAAAAGGGATTCTGAAAAAATAGTGAGTGGCCATATTATCATGTCGCATATACATTAGTTCTTCAACTAATAAACATAACTGTTATCTCTTTATGACCGCTGAAAGCATTATGCACATGTTTGTTTCTCTTTTAAATATCTTACTTATTTAACTTTTGAAAATGACCAGAGGAATCTTAAATTTGTCCCACGGAATACGGATGAACTCAGCGATGAACTCAAATTATTTCACGATAAAATGGTGATTTGTTTTCATTGTTGTTGTAAGACGTTGGACGGATTCCAGCGCCAGCTTTCTGGAACTTAACTGGCTTATACTAAAGGACTTACATGGTTGAAATTACAGCAACATTCCTGGACAATAATGTCAGTGTTAGTTGTACCATCTTAGAACGATATGGCTTATTATGCAAATTATTCACTTATCTGTCCATAAAAACATGAAGCCATTTAGCCCACTGTGACTCCTTGAACATATCTCTCACTCATTGGGATTATAGTAAACATTTTACTTCATATGACCACAATGTTCTAATGCAGCAAGACAAAGAATTCAGGGAGACGACTGAGAGATATTCAGTAATGATACTGCCGCCAGTTCTGCTGTTCATGCATCTCTACTTGAACCTTTCCTGAGCTGTTAACTGCAAGACATGTTCAGATTTCAACAGCTGTCGTCTGTACAGCTGTTTCTGTTTTGTTTTTGGACATGGAGATTAAAAATAAGGCAGGTAAACCACCAGGTAACAATCTACCAAATCCACAGGAAGGTCACCTGGCAGGTATCAAATCTACTGAATCCACAGGCAGTTAAAAGGGTAGCTATCAAATCTGCCAGTGTTTCTTCTAATGGCCATTCTGAACTCTCCTGCTCTCTGGCACTAATTTCCATATTAACATATTAACAAATAGACATTGTAGTTTATTTATGTGCCTGCATATCTACTTCAAAATGCCTGTAAGACAGGATACCATGATTAACTCAATAGACTATAATAATGCATGTGGATATAGCCCATACATATCCAGTTTCTATGCTGCAATACAAGAAGGTAGTAGTCATGAGCACACAAAAAGATTGTGCCTGTAATTAAAAATGGCAGTGCAATACATAGGTGAGCTTGTGTGTATATACCAAAACACGTACATGCTTTTATAAAAACCACAAAGAGAAAAGTTTCAGAACAAAAGGCTTTTTCTCATAGATGTTATTTCTGTGTCAGAGATACTCAGGGTTCTTGGAGCCACTTCCATGCCTTGAAAGGTTATCATAACTGTGCTCGTGAGTGTAAATGAAAATCCAACCACTTCTCAATCTTAAGGCCCCAGTGGGGCAGCCATGCCTATTTCTGACCGGACCGTAAATCCCTTTGTATTTCTGCATGCGCTTCCCCTGTTCCGCTCGGCGGACAAACATGCTTACACCTGCGAAATTTACACGCAGAGAGCTGTGAACATCCACAGGCTTACACGCCACCTCACACAACGACATACGGAGAAGCCCTGATCCTCTGCATACTGACACAGTGAACTCATTTCAGAAATGCCACCGATGACAGCCGGCTTAAGGCCATCCCAGCACCTGCTGAAGGGTTTAATCATATGCTGCTTAAGACTTGTCCACTCCTGTCTTTCGATGGCCCGCTGGAAAGCGTGCTTAAAGCACACTCTGGCATTTGAAATGGTGACTAAATCCCATTTTAAAAGACAGAGGAATAACAATCGAAATGCCTCGAGTCTTAGCGGTAAGCTCCTGGGACCTGTAGGGATTTTTCGTTCTTGTGAAGTAAAGACTCGTAGTTCCAAAGTTTAGGTTAATAGCAATTTAATATCAAAGCAAAAACTAGTATTTAATTACAGTATGAAACATACCGGGTAAAAGCAAGGCAGATCAATTACAAAATGATGTTGTTTGGGTACAAGCTTTTATACCCAAAACCTGAAATAGAATGCTGAAATAAAGTGCAGGTTCCCATCCCTGATTGGATGGCAGAGAAACAAATGGATATTTACATGTGTAAGGTTTTCGAGACTCCACAGAGTCTCCCCTCCTGCTTCATACAGGAAGGGACAGGGGTATCGCAACTCATACAGGAACAAAGGGTGTCAAAATGGTCATTGTCAACACCAAGGCATGCCAATAAATTCGATTTTTCTCTAGCCCCCCCCCCCCCCCCCCCCCCCTTGATAATTGAGTTAGTTTTGCTTGTATTAGGTGACCATCCAAGAACACTGAAGCAGGTTTTGCATTTTCCTTACAGACCAGAGACTCTCCTGGTCTTCCTCTTGTGAACTTTGACCTCCCGTATCCCTGTCAGTTTCAGTTTCCTTGTTCTTGTATTCTCCCTGCTTCTCCTGTACATGTCTCTGTCCTTATGGTGTATGCATAGGCGCTGGCTGCAAGGCACAAGAAGCCATTCATTTTAGTGCATATTGATTTTTCATTCATTCTGGATTTTTTTTTTCTCTCCATCGTAATTAGTTTAATTGGCCACTTCTACAACCGTGCTCAAAAATAACTTGTCCCAATCAAAACAGAGCTGTCCAAATTTAGTTTTGGCAATCAGGTTTACTTTTTATATTTACCCATCTATAACAACTCTAATTTTGCCAAGGCGCTCATCTTTGCCACAGCTCGTCTTTGTAATTGCTTTCAGCAAGAAATAGAAAAAAAGGAAAAGCGGCAGGCTCCCAGCAGCCATAGCTCCCTTTGACGTTCTTCTGCCTGGTGGCTGAAGCGAAGCGCAGTTGGGCAGTGTTGTTTGGCCAGTAGGGGGCAGTCTTTTCTCTGGGCCTAACAGAAGACAGATGCTGCAGTGCAGTGATGGGGACGCTATGCTGTAGGAGGTGCCGGCTTCTGAATGAGACATTAAACCGAGATCCTCCCTCCCTGTCCACATCATCTGAGGTGTGGTGGAGCATTGTGGCACAAAATGCCTGCCATTCATCACTCAGGAGGGTTGGTGGTTGAGGTGAGTCTTTTCACAAGTGCTTTGAGATCCCTGAAAGGTGCTATATAGATGCAATCCATAATTCATTATTCCATCAAAATTCCATCATCCCCAGGTGTTGGTGTGAAGCACAAACAGTCTTTGTGGCTGTGCTAAAGTTTCACCTTTAAACATGACTCAAAGTTACTCAGCTACTCGTGAATGTCCTTTAACACTCCCACGACTCAATCACGGACTCCCGTCAGCTTTTCTCCACACCAACACCAGAAACCTTCCCCAGTATGATTTCTGAAACCTGGCCATCTTAACCTGGAATTGGCTTGAGACAGAGAGAGAGAGACTTTTTTTTAGCTTTTCATTTCTTACAGAGCTTAATGAGCAGATGAATCATCTCAAAGCATTTCAGTTCATCCAGTCTCTTTGATTGAAGGGGGCGAAAAGTACCAACCGCCAGAAAAGTAAGTGTATGGAAATCGATTTGCTCTGTGCTGGTTTTGTGTTTAACGGAATGGCTGCCTCCTCACTCTGCCTGTGGTGGAAATGTGCAGAGAAAGAATAATGAGGGGAAGCATTCCACCCCGCGATCTCCGAGCAGCGCGGATTATTCCTCCGCGGGACGTTATAGATGCCGCGACCCTGGATTGCCGCCTGCATACAAAAGAGTGAGAGAGGGCAGAAATGCAGGTGTCTGGGCGCCTGCGGCTCCACAAGCACACTCAACACTCTACGTGTCTTAATCGTGTCTTAAGGGATGTGTATGAATGACCAGGGAGCACCTGTGGGTAGGTCAGAACAAGCTGAAACAGTAGATTTAAATGTTTTTTTTCTGATCTGTTTGTCTGATTCCTTTTAATGCTTTTCTCCTTTATGCAATGCTGTTTTTTATTTTTGGAATGGGTAATTGTATATCAGGTTCATCTCCCTGCACTTACAAAAGTGACGGCAGAGTTGACATGAAGGCAGTCCTCCTACGCTCAGGCAGCAGCGAACTTTCACAACACAAGTCACAGTGCAATGTTTGTTCTCATTGGGCAAGTGCTACTCCACTTTGCAACTTGCACACACCTGAAAGCTGTGAGAGGAGGAAACCCTGGCACATCTGCCCTCCATCTACTGTGGAACGAAACTAATTTGTTCTGCCGTTGTGGGACCGCAAGCCATTTTCGAACCCATGCTGTAGGGCTCAGCCTGGGCTCTGAGCGAGTGCCTTTCTGACCGGGTCATTGGGGACCCCTGTTTTTGGCTACCTTTACAGCAGACTGAAATATTTATAAATGTTTCGTCCATGTGTTCATGTCCAACAGAGCAGGATTTAAAGTGATATTTTAAAGAAACTGATGTCATTTCTTTAAATGTTTTGCTGGAAAATAATAACGCTATTTCGCCTTTAGCTTAGCTGTTACTTTCATTATATAGTATTTATTGCAAGAAATGGTAAGAAAGCTTATATAGGGATGTGTGTGTGTGTGCGTGTGCGCATGTGTGTGCGCGTGCACGTGCACGTGTGTGTGTGTGTGTGTGTTTGTGCGTGCGTGTGTGTGTGTGTGTGCGTGTGTGAGTGTGTGTCTGCATTATTGAACAGGGATATTTCGATCAGGTGGGGTGCTGTTGTCCTTGTGTGCTCTGGATAGTACGCTGTCATGACTGTGGAGCACAATGGATCTCCCATCCACTCTTTGCTGCTCCCTTCGCCTTTAAAAACTGGATGGCAGATATGGATCTGAGCATTTCTTTACCAAGCTGTATGAAGGCTTTTATGTCTCAGATAGATCGACTGCTCGTGATTAAAAGCGAAGAACTTCAAAGGAGGGGGACTCATAGTGTGCGTTTAATCTGCCTCTGTCCATGCATTCCCTGTTAACCTGGTTGAAAAAGGTTCACCGTTGTCTCCTGTCTTCTGGAAATAAAGTAACCTGTACTCCTTCAGACTGCATCAAAAACAGTCCAGCCTACTGCAATACTCTCTCACACACACAACAGTGAAGATTCATATTTATCACAGTTTCCACTCAGACAGTATCGCATGCCAGAATAATTATATGTTCTACTTCAAATTACACCATTGGTTATTTTCCTTATTTTGTCAGACAGTGGAAATAGCGAGTGTGAAAGCTCCTGTATCTCTAAAGAAAAATTATAATGCCAACAATATAATCTAACTCTAATCTACCTTTAATCTACTTTTCCATCTGAGCCTTTATTTCTGTCATGCATCTGATTGCCTAGATGGGTCTGCTGTGAAGAGCAAATTTTGCTGTTCTTATCTCCAGTTCAAAGCGTTTTGAGGCAAAGATAATGTGCGATCAATCCATCACTATTTCTCTCCATGAAGTAATTATCCAGCAAGAGTGCAATTTAATTGTGTCATAGCAGGAAATGCAGAACTGAGATATGCATAAAGTACCCACCGATTTTGACTTGCAGGAGTACTTATGAAAAAAGGATCATATTCATCTTCCTCGATATCATCTCTGCTCCCCCTGTCTGGAGGCACCAAATGAGAGGATGGGGCACTGTTTACCTACTGCCGAATCTCCCGAAGACAAAAAAGAACACAAACATCCCTGAATCTCCCAGTCCTCTAAATGCCGCCAAATATATTATGTGTAAGCTAAATCACTGTAGGTGCTGAATGATAGGACCGATATTTCACGCAGAGGAAGGAAGGGGAACAAACCGTACTGCGAAGTTTGTAAAGGACGACGTTTGCCAAGTATCGTTCAGTGGGGCAGCAGAGGACAGATTTGTCACTTTCCGGGTGACAGTTTACAGGACAAACAACAAGGTCCCAAACGTGGGCTCCTGTGAGCAGTGCGTAAGGGCCTCTAGATATCAGATTACAAATTAAATGTGACATATTTTATACTTTAAGATTAAGCCAAGGAGGAGCTGTTCCTACCACCATTGTCATGCTTTTCTTTTCTTTTTTTTTTAATATTGGGCTCGTCCAGTTTCTCCGCTTGTCCGTTGGCCATTACCCAGCTCTATTGCATCAGGGGAGATTTTATGTGCTCCATTATTTAATTTGCGGTCTAATGTAGGCTCACTTTGTGGCCACACTGCTCCCTTGGGGGCTCTAATGACTCTGGCTTCACTGTTCTCTCTCTCCAGTTGGTGGAGACACCTGTCCGTCAGCATCTGGACCACATTGTCCGGCCCATCTGCGGAACCCATCTACTCTGACCACCCCTGGAGAAAACTACTAAATGTTTTATTTGTCTAATAGAGATAATCCTCAAAACAGTCCCCTTTGCTCTTTGTCTTTTTCTGGTTAATGTGGTTATCAATTTCCCCTCCCCCTTGTTATGGCTGAATTTTGTCCTTGCCCTTTGAAAAGGATGGTGCAAATATTTGATTTCTGTCAGTACATTAAAGATCCTCTAACCTAAATTCCTTGCCATTGTTGGTTCTTCATCTGTGCAGTAATTAAAATATTTGCACATTGAATTGAATTAACCTCTGCATAAGAGTGGAGAGGAGTTGAAACCTGCTGATCTCTGGGTCTTCTGTGGCTGTAACATAGCAACCGCACATCTCAGCAAATGGTCCCTGAGTCGCAAGATTTCCAAAGAGTCTGATTCAGTAGCCTGTGCGTCTTGTCCTTTTCTGTGGTGTATAGCCAGCCAACTTCATCTAGCTGAGCCATTTTAAAATTGGTGGACAATGTCCTCTCTCTTTCGACGTTGTTGTAATGTGTTGGCACAGAATGCACCGGTGAAGATTTTAAGGAATGTGATCTGGAAACAAGCACCACTGATGAGCTGTTCCTGTGCCCCATCAAATTATGATGTAATCCAGCAACACAGCTGCAGCACGATTTCAAAATTTCAGTTAAAGTGTTGACGTATGAAGTACACTTATCCACATCTATTGCAGTACTCTGAGTTGAAAGTAAATGAAAATAACTCAATTAGTTGTTTATTGCTTACTAAAAAAAAAAAAATTCTATTGTATAAGTGTCCAGTATTTAATTTTTCTGTTTTTTTTTAAATCTATCCACTTGATTCAGGGAGAAGCTAGGTTTAGAAGAGGTGCTTGGCATGTTCTGTATGTTGTATGTAGAGACATCAATTAACATACACATGGGGAGCATGTAGGTTATCATTGTTTTTACTCTTAAACACTGTGGATGAAAAATATGGGGAAAATACAACACAGAGCGAGGAAGAGATAGGGAGAGAAAGACTGACGAAAACGTATCTCATTCCAAACTGAATCAGCAGCCCTTCAATGTCAAAGCCGAATCCAGGAAAATCTCAGGTCGCATCTACCTGAATGGAAATTTTTAGCTCACTCCGATCTCACCCCAAACCAGCAGGTCTGAGGAGGTAAACAACGGCTCAGATGTTCAGAGAAAAGTGTGTTTCGTATTGGGAGGGAAACTGACTTTATTAACGATGCCACGAGGCGACTTTTCAGTACCGTAATGCGATTGCAACACAACAGCACAGATCCCGTTTATGCACAACCACCTGTGAACAATTTTCTGTGAACAATTTTCACCTGTGAACACAGGCGAAGGAATCGTGTGGGAGGCCCTACACACTAAGAAGGGGGTTTTCATTGTTCTACCATCTTTATTGGACTCCCTGATTTCTGTTAGTTAATCGTTGAAACTTTGCATAATTTCATTTACTCTTTGTTAAATTTTGACATAGCTCACCATTCAAGAACGTGTTTGGCTGCTGGGCTATAACTTAACTCAATGCTAACAGTATAACAAAAATAATGACAAAATAACATTATTGTCATTTAGCGGATGCTCTTATCTAGAGCGACTTACAATTTTATCCATTTTTACAGCTGGATATTTACTGATGCAATTGTGAGTTGGGTACCTTGTCCAAGGGCACAACAGCAGTTGTGGGGAATCAAACCAGCAACCCTTTGGTTAAGGGTTACCCCTACACAAACCGGCCAGCAAGTTAGAACGCTAAGGACCTCAAACGAGAAGGCTCAACGTCAGTGGGTTTTTGCCAAGATCGCTTGTCCAGAACAAGCATTTCAGACTGAATAAATCAAGATGTTAGACAAGGTAAATCCAAACCCTGCTGCCAAGAGTAGTAAACCTGCCCTGAAGATCTGAATTTTCAGCAGCCAGTCTGCAGAATGAGGCTCACTTCACTCCTGGCCCGATGATTCATAATGATGAATTATGACCTCTGGTGGTTTCTGATGTATAATATCATTAGAAAAATATGCGACTAAATGTGAAAAACAGGTGAATGGCATATAAGAGTTGCTATACATAGGCAGCAGTGTGGTGTAGCAGCTAGGAGCAGGACTCGTAACTGAAAGGTTGCCGGTTCGATTCCCTGCTGGGGCACTGCTGTTGTACACTTGGGCGAGATGCTTAACCTACAATTGCCTCTGCAAATATCCAGCTATAATATCTCTGAAAAATAACCATTGAATTGTTACTTTGCAGGTGAAATCTTACAGATTTCCACCTATGTAAATTTCTCTGGAGTGTCTGCTAAATGACAATAATGTAATAAAATTAATTATTCCTCATTCTAGTGAGATAGTGTTTTTATACTGTTGTACCTTATTGTAATTGATTAAAAATACTATATTTTTGTTCAGCGGGAGAAAGCAATGGCATACGCCCACCATGATAACCTGAGCTCTACTCCACAATCAATATGAGTTCTAAGAGCCTAAAATCACCAAGAACATTAACATTAACAATAAAGTAAATCAATTCTAAATGAATCACTGCCTGATTACTGTCTACAAGTGTGGGTGCAGGAGGCTCTTGATTGGATGGATAAAGACATTATTCTGTTGGTTATTGAGAGTATGATCACATTTTGTTGATATGTAGTTAAATGTAATGTATATGTAGTTAAGTTAATAGAGATATATTATGCTTAGCTTTGCAGGCCCGCATATTTTATAATATAAAGTCAACCATTATTTCTATTTTATCTATTTCTTTCTTATATCAAATCAAACTGAAAAAGATTTCTGAAAAGTACATTTCAAATATATGCTCTGACAAGGATAAAAAGGTAAAATAGAAACAGTCATCTCTTTTTTTTAAAAAAAAGAGAAGTGCATTTTTCATGTGTGGTTGTAACGTTGTCCTTGTGTTCTGTGTTACAGAACTCAGGAGCTGCTTCTTGGTTCGGCCTCTCCCACTTCAAAGCCCTGACGTGCCACTGAAACAATGGCTATTTCTGCGATTTATGACAAAAGGGGCTTCTGTCCAATGGGCTCTCCTGTTTCAGCCACCAGTCTGAAACTCTCTGCTTCCAAGAGTTTTTGTTTTACGGAAACTTTGGAGCAGCCAGCAATAATAACATATCAATCTTTCTTGGAAAAAGGATGAAGCATATTACCGGAGCTGGACTCCAGATTGTCTATTTATCCTGCCAAAAAAGTAGTCCTGGCTGTTTTCTTTACAGCAGGGGTCATACGTATTAGTGCACTCTCACCTACCGTCATCCTCTTCCACCATGTACATATCCCAAATTTTAGGGGATTACAAGGAAATGAAGACAGGTCACAGGGCGTACCACCGCTCAAGGAAATGAAGGAATTCTACTGCTCGTGCGTGTTTCGCGAGGCAATGATCTCCACTCATGCCTTCAAGGAAATACAGAGATAGGTGAGCAAATAACGTTCGACTCTGGGAGGTAAATATAACTCTAGGCCACAGTATGCCATTGGGAGATCAGGTTCACACTGAGATGTCCATAAAGCCTAGGTCTACTGCTTATTAGTGGTGGGATGTCCATCACTTATATAACCCACACCACTGAAGAAAGCTGGAGTTATGACATGAAATCCACAAAGCCCGCAGTAACTCATCTGACAATCTGACATTAATTTTGAGGAAGGCGAGGTCATCGGGAGCCAGCGTCTGATCTAGCCCTGGCTGTCCGGGCCCATCTGTTAGCTCAGGGATCATCTCTGAAGCTGCGCCTCTGCTTTCCCGGATGTGACAGGCCGACTTCCAGCAACATGCTCCGGGAATCATCTAGAAATCTGTTCCATCCCTCCAGGCGGATCAGAAATGGGAGCTCTAATCGCTGTTCGTATCACATTCTGCATCTGCTACTGCATCTCCTGTCTGCCCACCCCCCCCCCCCCCCCCCCCCCCGTCCGTAGCTCCACGCAGGGAACACCTCTCTCACAGGAATGCACGTTATCATCGGCCTGTCCTCAAAATGGCAGAACACATGGAGCCTTCCCATGTGGGACGAACCCTCCTTCACATTCTCCCAGGTTCTTTAGTAGGTAAGACCAGTGTTCACAAATCCTGGCCCATAACACACAGATGACCTCATCCCTGGATCCACAAGGCATGCTGCTTCAATTTAATGCCGGTCGTTGTAGGAATTTAAAGCAGGGTGAAGGGTGGACATACACCCTATTCCACAAACAGATGGAAGAGCATTCATTACGTGCTACGCACTAAAGAGACTGCCCTCTCATCATCATTTGATGTATGCCAAAAATCCCAGCTTGTTTATCCCCCACGCTCACTATAAATTTGGACGCTGAAAATACTGAAGTCACAAAAAAAGGAATTATCTATTTACTCTGGAAGACCACAGTGACAGCATTTCATGAGCAAGTGCTCTCTGACTGTCAGCGCAGGGCACGTGCTGGAGCTCATTAAAGCTCCACTGTGCCGAACGGAGGCGATCATCCCGGCGTGGAATATGGAGCATTCACGTGTTCTTTGTTCTCCCCGTCAGCTAATGAATCACTCTGAGAAATTACAGAGGAGTGTGATACACTTTGTGTTTTTAGGCCTCTGTGGAGGCTGTACAATGGTATGGTCTCATGTCAGCGGCTCAGATCTTTTCTTAGTTTGAATTAGCCGACATAAGAACAGAGATTCCGTTGGAAAAAAGGGATGAGCAAACATATAAATGAATATATAGATGACAGATCGATGAATGGATAGATATACAGGCAAACACATAGTAATGCTGATTATACATATTCATTCTAACAACATTCAAAGTGTATAAAAATTTATGTAATTTCAATTTTAAGCATTCCTTTGCCTTTAAATACAGGCAGGCACAATAATATTTCAATATTTCTCTTCAGCACTACAGCCCTTTACTTCTATTCAATGGTGTGTGTATTGCTTATTTTATGTATCTGCATCTGGCCGCATATCACTTTTCTATTTTTGAAGATATAGAATATATACAATTTATTCAAGTACCCCACTCACCTCTAACCATGGCAAGCCTTATGACAGAAAAGCCTTGTGAAAATGTTTTTCATATTTTTCTTTTCTTAAAACTACTTCTATACCATTTTATATATCAATTTTAACCAATTCATGCACAGGACCCCAGACCTTCAAAATAATGCTGGGAGATACTCCACCCAAATGCATAGAGAAAATGGTTTTGTTTGCTTTATAACATCACTGGCCTACATGTTTTGCATGAGATTACATCCTTTTTTTGTACATTGTATGTAAACCATGCTCCTAACTGTAAACCTCGCTCCTGTATATAAACTGTTCTCCTGTATGTAAACAGCTCTCCTGTATGTAAACCATGTTTCTGTGCATAAACCCTTTTCCTGCGGGTTCTATGTTATGCTATGTCTTGCATTTCCTCAGGAGCGGAGGAACAGTCCTTTTCAGAAGTGTGACATATGGTCCTGTCTCAGCAAGAGCTGATTCAGTGTTGCTGTTGCCTTATGAAACACATTTACACCCTCTGCTTTCCTCTCCAAAACAAACAGTGAAGAATTTACCCCTCCCAATAAAATATGTGGATTTTATACGACAATTTAATCTTCCATAAACCTGTCTATCCACCTGAAGATGATGTCACTGAGCCACTGGATACAGTGGCTTAAGTATGAGATCAGAGACATGAGGAGAAATACCAGCAGAGGGAAGAAAATTATTTCCTTGTCAGGTTTTGCAGGTAAGAAAATAATAAAAGACAGGTAGCATCAAAGTCTTATTCAAATAAAGTAAACCAATTCATTTTCTCCTTAACACTGCTGCCACACATACCTTTGAGTTCCAGACATAATAAAACATAGGATAACGCATTTCAGCATGATTTAGTTTCTCTGTCTGTGGCCATGATGCTGCATTTTGTTGCTTTCTTTTTTTTTTCCAAAGTTCGTTTTAAAGATAAGGAAGTAGGGAAAGAAATAACCCTATCCTGCACAGCATTGATCAGAGTGTATTATTGAAAAAGCAACTTGCTCTCTCCCGCTAAAACATAAAAGTATTGTTCTCCCTCTCCAATGGCAAATTAATATATACATATAATAATGTAAATGTCTCATTATTCTCGTATTAATTCAATGGTCATTAATCCATTTACCCACCCATCATTTATTCTTTTAAGAGAGAGGACATTTGTGTTGTCTGGGAAGGCATGACATTAATTCCTCCCTCAACCTGTGAGAGCAAATGAATTCCTAAGGATTTCTGAATGAACATACACTGACTCGCTAAAATGTTATCAAATATATATTAAACAAAGCTTTTCTTATTATGATTATTTATTTATATTTATATATTTATATATAAATATATATAATAAATTTATATATTTATTTATATATTTATATAATTTATATTCTTATTATGAATATATTATTATTATTATTAATATCTCATAATGAGGAAAATGGCAACTTTGGGGTGAAGTTCCCATCTCACAGTTTTCACCTCCAGCATCACAGCAGAACTCTTCAGTTACGTGGGATTGCTCTCATATACGTCCCTGTATACCGTAACATCACATGGGCTAGACTGGGACATTAATGCTCCTGTCTTGAGTCCTTGTTACACAAAATGTTGCTTCTTGTTTTCAATTACGATGACTAAAGAAAAATTAACAGGATGGATTATCAGGCCATGGTTTTAAAACATACTTTATTTCATTTCAGTTATTTTGGACTTTTTCATTTTCTCTATGTCTTTCATCTTGAAATGAAACATGTCATGTAAAGGATAATAGAGACGTATTATTAATATTAATCAGTTAATCAACATTAATCATAATAAGTTAAGGGCAGTGTAGTGTAGGATGTAAAGGAACATGACCCGTAACCGTAACCCAAAGGTTGCCAGTTCAATTGCCTGCTTGAGCACAGCTGTTGTACCCTTAGGCAAGGTGCTTAATCCAGAATGCCCTCAGGAATTATTCAGATGTATAAATGGTTACCATGTAAGACTTGCAACCTGTGTAAGTCACAATGGATAAGAGTGTGCTAAGCAAACACATGTAAATGTAAAGTTACAGACAAACTAAAGGTGATGAAACCCCCTCTTCTTCTGTGGGTACAATTCATGCCTCATCTCTCAGGGCAGTGGCGCCAGTCACAACATGGTGTCTCCCTGGCATGTGCTGAGAGATGCCTAATGGCTTACAACACTATGTAAACCTGCCAGTGTCCCAGACAGCAAAGAGCGCCCATTAACACTTATTAAGATTCTGGGGTAAAGATGTGAAAGAGAAGTCAGACAACCCGTTTCAAGCAAAAAAGGGAGCAAAAACCTGCATCAAAGCTTTGCATTTTTTTCAAGCGTAATCTCTAAAATTGCTCTGGACAGACTCTCTTCGATAAGCCGGTTTTATGCTCCTCATTACGCTTTTGCTCTTCTTCAAACTGTCACGGCAGAGGAGCCCAGCTTTCTGACGGCGCCAGCGTCCAAAGGAGGATTTCTCTGTACAAGTTCAAGTCAGAGAAACGGTAAAAGCAGATCAGGAGGTGACTGTTGGTGAGAAAATCCTCCAAGCTGCGAAACACTTGCCGAGTTGCATCTCTGAACTCTGAGGAACATACACCAGGACAGCATGAATCTGAAGCAATTATACCACACATTCCTGTCTCTGCTGCGTCCTGGTATTGCCAACAGTATTGGCTAAGAGCTTGTGCTAGTGCTTTGGGCCTGTGAGGTGTCATATGCACCCAACAGATGATCAAACATTCAAATCAAACACATAATTGTGATGAAGAAATACCTTGTGAGACCAATATCCCCTTACGGTGCATGCATGCATGCGTGCAAAAAAGAAAATCATCATGGAATTTGATCTACCATTTCAGCAGGATTTCTGCCCAAGAAATATTGCCTCTAATCTGTCTCATTTTGTCACACCACAGCAAAACACTGGTAACACAAACACAAAAAGGCTATCAGCTAATACGGTTGTCATTGTAAGCCTATTTCTTTAAAAGTCACAGTTTTAGGCAGCCCTGTGAAATGTCTTCCAAAGAATCTATTTTGAGATCTTTTAAAGGTCCGACTTATGTTTCCAGGCCTTAAACCCCTAAAGAAATGGGTTGCTTCTGAGATTAAAAAAAAGCGCTTGGGCTGAGTTAATGACAAGCTGTAATTCCTCTGTGTGTGTTCTGCAGATATTTCTCCTGGTGTCCTTTTTACAAATGGCACGGAACGGCAAACCTCAAAGAAACAACAATCAATATGGCTTTTTTTTTTAACCTTGATAAACCTAACGTAGTTGACATTTGATAATTATCTGTGGGAAATCCATCAGGGGAAAGTGCACATCAAAAACAAAGGCCTTTGAATGTATTGATGGAGAGCACCCACCCCACGGTCTCGCACCACACAGATGATGAACCGGGGTCTTCGCTGATGGCACTGTCACCAGTGCGTGATTCATCTCTCAGTCTAGGGGAGCATCAATTTCCTCAACAGGACAGCTATGCAAAGTAACAGCGCTGTGGTCAATGGATGTAATACATGGGGCTGTCAGTATTAAGTGACAACGTGACAAATTTAAAATAACACATTCTTTTTCATGAAATACATCGCAATTAATCAACAACCCTTGTGCTGAACCTCCTGAGCTACTGCAGTTTATCTCTGCTAGTTTATAATTGTAAAGTATGTCAGTTATTCCACTCCCATACCAGTTTATGCAAACATGCTTAAAGTATGAAAATGAGCAGCTATTGAATGTCATTATGTGAATTCGCCTAAAACTGAATGTTGGTGTTAATCCTTAAAATGTTAAATGTTCAAGGGCCCTTTGTCTTCAATCAAATTCAAACTTATAAACAGCAGATTCTATTTCATCAGTCACATCCAAACCTATTAACCGTTAATTGTTTGCCTTGTTGTCAATGTATTTGTCTGATGTGCATGTGAGGCCAGCCATTGGTTAATGGACCACACCTGCCTAATCAAAGGTGCATTAAATATAGGTGTGGCTCTTGCTGGGAGCACACTTTCATGAGCAGCTTGTGGTACTTGTGTCCAAGGCTGAGTTTCTTTGCTTTGTATTTTAAAATAAATAGTTTTTATGTAGTTTTTAATTTTTATTTTTTCTGTAAGTTTGTTCCTCCTGTTCTTTTCTGTTGTGACAAGCATTGGCCATCTTCCTCACAGCGATGCAAAGTTGGCTTGACAGAGATGGGTCAGTACAGTTAGTGCTCGTTTTACGGAATGGATTTTTCATTACATTTTTCAATGTGAGAGAGATTTCCTTAGGGCACATAGAAAATGAACAGTTTGTTCTTCTCGGCGACAGAATTCCATTTTTTCTCTGTAAACATGAAATTTACTTCATATATGGATTGAGAGGAAATTAAATAACACATAACTATGTCAATATGTGGTGGAACACACCTAATTGAGGGAAGCAGGGAAGCACAGAGTCCAGACTACCAGTGAGAATGGCTGGAGGAGTGACCGTACGTACAGGGAAGGAAAAAAAGAGAATTTACAAAAAGAGTATCTACGCTACAACAGATAATGTGTCAACACAAACTACTACTCAAAGCACTGCCACTCAAAGAATCAGAATGTGATGCCCACACAACTGCGCCAACTGCATTTACGCAGACTTGCAGCAGCCACAGTTACTCCAGCTGTGCTCCAGATGCGCCTGAAAAAGAGTTGCTTTTACGCAGTCGCCCCCCCCCTCCCCGGTTCCCTTCGGTTGGGTCATACTAATGTACACCCCCCAAAAAGGCACGTTACCATGTACTTGCTCATGCAATAAATTATCATATCAATTACATCTACATTGCCTTAAATGTCATGCATCATCAAGTGCCTTTGATGCTGTTCTTGTAATTCATCAGAACTAGGGAACATTGAGTACTTCCTTAGTCCTTTAGCGCACCAACAGCATACGCCAAAGCAAATATGTGGGGTTCACACACAGGTGTGGACCCTTTACATCACATTGGATTATTGACATTTAGTGCTCATATGCAGAGTGACTAACACAGGATACTATTTTTACACGTTATCCATTTATAAAGCCATACAGCTGGATATTTCCTGAGGTAATTCTATGTTAAGTACCTTGATCAAGAGTAAATCAGCAGTACCCCAGTGGTGAACCAGCAACCTTCTGGTCACAAGCCCTGCTCCTTAACACTATGCATAAACTGTTGCCCCTTTTCTCACTCACTAAATAAAGAAGGGCAATGCTGGTGCCAAACTGTATTGGGTTACTGTTCGTTCTCTGTTATTACAGAAAAATTGCAAGGGCTGAAAATATTCAAAAAACCAAAATTTTATTCACCAACAGGAACTTGCATCAAAACTAGATTATTTCTTTTAGTTTTGTTTACCACATTAATTCCGTACAAAAAATAAATAAATAAATACTTAGGTCTTGATTATTTTTTTTTCTTTTTTTCAATCACCCTTAATTAAAATGCTATTCCTGTCCTGTTAAAAATGTAATTACAGTTGTTATTACCCATAGGCAATTTGCTTAATCACAAAATGAATCACTAGATTTTTAAACGGTTTGGGAACCCAAGTTTAAATGTATTTCTTTTCATGCTTTCTCACTAATAAAAGCATGTTCATGCATCACTTTACCTTATCAGAAGTTAAAGCATATCATTAAGAGCGTCTCATTAGAACTAATTCATTACAAACTCAGCGCATCCCAGACCTGAATGAAATACCCATGCTTATTCAGCGAGGGAAATGCCTGCTGAGCGGGTTTCCAAAAAAGCCTCACGTGTAGCGTGCAGAGGGGGACATCATTATCAGACACTGCTGGTGGTGGACGTCCGTGGTGAATTAATGACTCTTGTCAATTCGGTGCTAACGCTCGCTCCCCAGCGAGGCACTCCCCCTTGATTCTCGACTGAACCGTCGATCTATCCCCCCCCCCCCCCCCCCCGCGCCTTAATGGGAGAGATCCCGTGATCCCGTACATTTAACCTTCAATCTACTGTAATGTAACGCGCAGATAATAGCAGCGGTCGTATTAATAAATCGGCACAATTTCAGAACGTCACCCCTACGAAAATGAATTCACGGCATGAACGACAGTGACTGATAGAGAGAGTTAATAGCTCATCGGGACCTGATGGGTTGATCTATTTGCCGATGGAGAAGCTCTCGGTATCGTGTCAAGGCAGGAGCCTAATGACGGCGCTGGAGTGAAATTAGAGAGGCAAAATGCGGGATTCTCCGAACCCTGCTGCGTGAGGATCTTGTCAGCCAAACATAAACATCGGCAAGATTAATAATCAATAAATGCATGTTGCATTAAACCCTCCACATTATGCTCTCAAATCACATCGAGTCATAATGACCCACCATGGGATCAGATAGGGGATAAAGCTGGGCACGTGCGGTGCAGGAGTCAAACCCTTTTGGGTGAAAGAAATTGTCGTTTTTCATTCTTTACTAAAACTGTATGAAAACATTTTTGAAATTTCATTGACTGTAAAACTGTTCCCAAAATGATTTCACTAGTTACAGCGTTCAATTGTACATATGTAGCGCATCTTTATACAGTATTTGTTTTATTTCATTTCTAATTATTATCATTAGGGCTAAGAAATTTTTATTATGATATGACTGCACAGCAATTATGCGAGATTCATTACGATTATGACACTGTGTAAGTAAACCCACACAGCTGTCTAATGCAAACTTTTGATCCAGAACAGCAATGCATATTTTAAAAATAATGTCCAACTGAAATAGATTTCAATATGCCTGCATATGCAAGTATTACATCACTCATTTGTACAGTGTGTAATGTTTAAGAATAATAATAATTATTATTTAAGTGTTTCATCTACATGTCTTCACCAGTAGTGGTCTCCATTGATTGGAGAGAAGAGGGGGAAAAGGAGCTTGTTCTCATCATTCTGCTGTTGCCTGATGACTGTTTTAATCTGTCATCAGGTGAGCTGCATGTTAACATCAATAAGTGACTCTCAAACATATGTCATAAGGTCGTCAGCAACATGCATCTATGGCAAGGAATCAACATGGCTGCTGACACGCTACTGTCATTTAGCAGACACTGTTATCCAGAGCGACTCACATAGGTTACAAATTAATATACCTTTAATTTACCTTTACATATCCATTTATACAGCTGGATATTTACTGAGGCAATTCTGGGTTAGGTACCTTGCCCAAGGGTGCAGAGGCAGTGTCCCATGGGGGAATAAAACCACCAAACCTTCGGTTATGAGCCCTGCTCCTTACCGCTATGCTACTCTGCCGCCCTTTATCTAGTCTTAGAGTAGCACCCATAGGAAAACAGATAGGTCAGCTGTCCAAACACAGAGGGAGACGATGGCTGGGGGAGAGGGTTCAAGGCAAGGAGGAGGATCTGGCGTGAGGTCAAGCAGGCAGCCCGAAACTGCTGGCTGAAAATAAATGGGTAACACATTATAATAACAGGCCACAATAAATAGCAAAGTAGCCATTACCTAATAGTTTATTGATGATTGTTAATAATTACCAATGAATTGTCTGTGTTCTCTACTCTATAGCTGTAAACCCACCACTGTTATTTTCAGTTTTTAATCTGCAGTTGATTCTTGGTCTTGCAAGACTGAGAATATTTATATTGCCCACGGATGGGGAACCTAATGTAAATGTTAAGCTTCCTATCACCATTTCAAAGGCCACCTTCTGAGAGTGTGCTCTTCACAAACCTTAAAAGGATATTATTCTGCAAGAATCACCATGAATTAAAAATAAGTTGTTGTGCCATGATGTTTTGATAACATCTCCAGGTTAAATATTCTGATGAATAAGGGATCTACTGTCAGGTATATTTGATTTTTAAAGCTTGTTTCATATAGGATTATCACAACATATTTTTGGCTCAGTAAAGAAAACCTTTCCCCACATATCAATCGCACGTAGTATAATCTGTCAAAGATCACCTGAAGCCAGCGGCAATCATTTTAATTTAAAACATGACTCTTATACTTTATAAATGTTTTTCTTGTCTCGGTCTTGCTTGCTTCCCAAACAAAGGAAGATTGAATTCAAACCACTCTCATGACCCTGAACTTGGACAGCAAGGTGAAGTTTCCCTACAAAACAGGTGAAAGAAATGCAAACCACTCCATGCTGGCAGATTACCTTTCTGCAGTGCCCTGTGCTTGACCCTCCAGAAGCAATTTGTCACAGAAATCCAAAGAAATAAACCATCAACCTGCTCCCACAACACCAATCTACTTTTGTTTAGCGCTCGAAAGGTCACGGCAAGCCAAACTCACACACCGCCAGTGAGGCCAGTGAAAACAGGCCAGGGAGCAGTGCTGGCCCGCAGAGGCAGGAAGACACCATGCACCTCTGTTCCGCTTTCTTCCCTGTCTCATACTCCAGTGTCGCATTTCTCCTGAATGAAAATATAAAAATCTCCACACAAACAACACACCTTCATCTTACAGAAAAGCCAAGCTGCTCATATGTAGAAAAAATATTATCTATAATAAGCTCAACAGTGCCTAACCAAGAATAGGCCTACCAGGAAAAACTATCCACATAAAAAGTAAGCCAAGCTAAATTAAGCAGTTTGGTCCATGTTACTTTGGCAAACTGAACAAGCAGTTCTCAAAAGCAATGCTACTCAGTTTTTCCTCAATCCTTTTCTGTAACTTGGCCCTGAGTTTTGTAATGTTACCATCTGAAGGGACTATGGTCTTTAGAATCTCAGGTGTCTATAAAGATCCTAAGTCTTGGTACTGTCTAGTTAAGGGGTGTGTCCAGCCTACCTGTAATTTAGCAAATGACACACCTGCAATCCCAAAGATTAATCTACACACTATATTATTACATTACATTATTGTCATTTAACAGACACTCTTATCCAGAGCGACTTACGCAGTGCATCTGATAAAGTGGCATGAAGAAGTTGCACAAACAGAACACCATTAACCATAAATGCACAAGCATCAGTGCAGAGCATAGTGCCGAGATCACAAACATGTGCCTAGATTGACATGTAAGTGCAAAGCAATATGTACGACTTAAAGACTATACCATTCCAGTTATAATGCTAACACACGCCGCAATGCTGGAATGGAGCACTGGCTGGACTGAATGAGGAATTTCACCACAGAGGCTCCATTTGATTTGTAATGCCATAAATATCGTTGCGCCTTTGCAGTCGGAGTCTAGAGTCTAGGCAGAGTCTAGCCATGCCTTTTGCTTTCATCTGCCCTACATCAGCCGCGTATGACTTTGTCATTGCTTTGCCATTTGAAATATAATATTCAGCATGTAAAATCTCCACCCTGATGCTTGTTCTTGAACCCACCAGACAATGTGGAAGGTCTGTTATCTGCCAACGGTTGTGTCACATACAGTATCTCACATTCCAGTGTCATGTTGGTCTGCTGTACTTGCGTGTTGTATAATAACGTTTCAACGGAAAGAGAGACAGGCATACCGCTCCTCCCGATATGGCCCCGAATGTTGACTTTTCCCACTGCTGTATTATTTTTTTCCCTCAGATGAGGAAACCATGCAGTGGCTGAACTGGCCCTGGTATGAATATCTTGGATCAATATTTGTTGTCTTTTCTGCGTTCTGTAAAACGATTCAGGAAATTAATCAGTGAAATGTCGCGCGCATTATTGCTGGAAGGGTCAATACCAGCCAGACAAGAAGTAAACCAGCTCCCCTGATTACGCTCCAGGCACATTTAAAGTGTCTCGTATACTGCTGAAGATGTGTTTGCTATGTTTTATGGCGTATCTGTCTCTGATAACAGCAGCTTCTGAGCAGAGCCACCCCTGTCTCAAAGGTACAGCACACAGCACTGCCATAAGCAAAGAAAACTAACCAGCACATTTTGATATACAGTACCGGTCAAAAGCTTGGACACACCTGATTAAGATAATTGGAAACATGCGTTCAAAGACATTTTGATCTGAAGACTTGTGCTTAAATGCTTGATTTTTTTTTTCTTAAGACAAATATAAATTGTCAAGTTGATGCCAATGGGTGAATTTCTTTCCAAAAAAAAAAGCAAAAAATATTTTTTGGATATTTTGAAGAATCTAAAATATAATACAGTTTTGATCTGTTTATAAATCACTGTATAATCTCATTTGTGTTTTTTCGTAGTTTTGATGACTTTAGTGTTATTCCAAAATGTGGAAAGCGGTAAAAATAAGAATAAGAAAAATGTGTCCAAACTTTTGACTAGTGCTGTACATCAACTTCACTCAAAATTTAAAGTGTCATAAAAATGGCTTAAAGCTGTGACAATTATGAGGATTCATGTGCAGGATTTACACAGTAAGGAGTGACTGAAAAAAAAATGTTTTATGCAGCTCTGTACTGTTATAATAATCTCAAACGGACTGTCAGTGGACCAAAAAAGTCAGTGAACGTATTGCATTCATATCCTAATATTATTATGATAATGGAGCCCAACATTTATGTCATGTTCTGCTTTCAACACTTGTGAGTCGGAGGTGTGTGAGAGGTTGGGAGATACATGTGCTTTGTTCTCCCGAGAATTCACCGAGGCTTCACCTGAGGAAGGCCCCTGACTTCACATCTGAGATGAATTCCTCTGTTTGGAACACCTCTGCCCTTTCTGGAGACACAGTGCGGCCCACACAAGAGACCACGATTTTGGGAGAAATGCATGACAATGCAATGCGCTTAGCGAGAGAGAGAGGGGTCAAAGGTGACAGTCCTCTGGGGACTCTGTGCATGTGCTAGTGTATTAAACCTCACACTATTAACTTTTAAAATATAATTGAATAAAATTGGACCCTTGGGGCTCAAAAATATCATTAATATACGCTTATACAGTCCTTGTAATGGTCCCCCCTTGCTAAAGCATTTCATTTTATGGACACAATATTATCTCAAGACCACATAACAATACCAAGAGACTGATAAATCTGTCATGGCTTAGTTTGTTACAGAATTCGGGCTTCTAGAAGAATTCTCCAAACATCAACAGTGAAATTAGATAGGACTGTAAAATACACAAGCGATCCCACATAATCTCCCTGCCGAGTGACAGGGCTGAGTACAGTCAGAGCAAATGAATCATTTCACTCCTACAGTAGTCACATTGCAGAGGAGTGAAGAGTGAGCAGAGATTAAACCGAACTACATAAACAGGGTCCGAGACCCCGAGGTCAGACAGTCAGACAGACAGGCAGTTTGGCTTTGGATACATGAGCTCATAAGTGGAGCTCTTTCAGAGCTGCTCCAGAGGGTCTGTTTTTCCTCTTGTTGTGGGCGCCCTGCACATATATTTTGTTGCTCCCAATGCTTTTATTGCTCAGAGGTAAGAAATTGCGTAATTTGGCTCACCCCTTTATTGCTCGGGCCAAGTAGGGCGGCCGGCGTAGGTTCGCAAAAAATTCCACCCGCTCTGATCCCCCCCGTCTTGGTTAGTCCTGGTTCTCTCCTGTTTGGGATCCGTTTTTTTTTTCCTTGCACACAGACCTACACAGGTACAGGAAAGGTTCCATGAGGTTGTTAGTCACTGCTCCTCTGTCAAACAGCACATTTGCTTGCTGTTATCACTGACTCCACGGCTTATCAGTCAATTTAGGACAGGGCAGCCCCATGGCTAATTTTATAGAGCCATGAGACAGGCTGTTTTTCAGGGGGGCTCCACACCCCCACACTCTATCTTTCCGGCTTCAGTGTCTTGTTTCTGTAAGTGTGTTCCATATGTAGGCAGGAGTGTGGTGTAGTGGTAAGGAGCAGGGCTCATAACCGCAAGGTTGCTGGTTCCATTCCTTGCTGGGCTACTGCTGCTGTACCCTTGGGCAAGGTACTTAATCTATAATTGCCTCAGCTGTATAAATGAATAACGTGTAAAACTGTAACCTATGTAAGTCACTCTGGATAAGAGCGTCTTAAAAGACAATAATGTAATGTAATATGTGGCAGTAGTTTAGGTGACTGTTCTGCATGTAGTAGTGTGCATCCACAGTAGGGGGCAGTAGCATTTGATATGGCTGGAACCTTTGAGGTGTGAGAGTCAAGTTTGCATTCTCAGCAGTGGAATATGCTTAACGCTGTCTACATGTAATGCATTACATTACATTATTGGCATTTAGCAGTTGCTCTTAGCCAGAGCAACTTACATACATTACAGGTCTTTACAATGTTATCCATTTATACAGCTATTCACTGAGGCAATTGTGGGTTAAGTACCTTGGCCAAGGGTACAGCAGCAGTATCCCCGTGGGGTATCGAACCACCAACTTTCCGGTTTACGAGTCTTGCTCCTTAACCACTATGCTACATCCCTTTTCCATTTTAGATTCAAACAGTCAGGACAGAATTCTTTTTGCTATGGGCCAACAGAACACCATGAATTCAGTGATTTCATCAGATTTTATAGTGTGGAGAGGCTGAGTTCTTCCCTTCTGAATTTCATTCATTCATCTGAAACCATGTCTGAGCTAGCGCTTTCTCCTTTCTGTCCCCATCTGAAGGTAATAATTGCTCTGTCATTGGCTCCCATTTGAAAAAGTCTGTCTGCTTTTTTTACTGGACACTCCAGAATTAATCAAGCTGTAAACCTGTAAGAAATGCAACATTCATTCCATGTCCACAACACATGGTCTCATTTTGGATCAAAGGTAAAGGTCTGACACATAACCGAAGACATGTGGGAATCTACTTTTGTCCCAAACACACAAAAGATCTTCACGAGTGCATAGAGGTCTGGTCTAATAATTGCACTCTTTTTCTCTGACATGGGTCACAGGTCATTTAAAGGACAGTCTTTCATCAGTGATTAAAGCAACTCCATGGCTGGAGTCTGGAGATCTCTCAACAGCAGAATTTTCACAAATGGCAGAAATGTTTTACCTTCAACTGCAAAATAAATTACAGGGGAATCACCTGATCTGAACTATTCTGGTTCTGATTACAGTAATTGAACTGTTCATAATGTTCATATTACGTTATTGGTATTGGCACGTAATGTAATGTTCATAAATTTCAATATTCATAAAGTCCACTATGACAAGATTTGATTACTCTGCATTTTAAAGAACATAAGGAATGCTTGCATGAAATGTACTGATATTTCACTATATACAGTAGTAATTTCACCATTCAGTAGAAGGCAATCATTGTTGCTACAGATATTGACTATCATTGACACTGATGCTTTATGAAATTAGCATCCACATGGCAGTATCATTGTCCTCGATGTAAAAAGGTCTATTTTAGGAAATGCCTTATAAAAACTGACACAGTTTTTTTTTAATCAGGCACTGGTATAACTGTTCTGTTACACTAAATTATATTATCCTGGTTTTTCCTGTCATCTCTCTAATGAGCGGTGAAGTGAATTTCCTTGTGTGAGGACACTCGCATGAAATCTTAAATGTGAAATCAAAAATAGCCTTTTACCTCACAGGACAGCAGCAAGACCCCCCCCCCTTCCACCGCCCCCCCCAGGCTAGGACACCCGCTGGGAGAGAAGGGCAGTCCAGAGACTGCATTACAATCCCTTGGAGGTGAGTAATCAGCTGTGAGGCACTGAGACACACGCTGTGAATATTCCGTTATGAATACAGGATTGACACCTGACAATACAGGTGTGCCAGTTAAGAACCACTCAGGCAGCAGCGCGGTGTAGTGGTGAGGAGCAGGACTCGTAACCAAAAGGTTCCTGGATTGATTTCCCACTGGCGCACTGCTGCTGTACCCTTGAGCAAGGTAGTTAATCCACAACTGCCTCAGTAAATGTCCAGCTATGTAAATAGATAAATTGTCATTTATGCATGTCACTCTGGTTATGAGCTTCTGCTAAATGACATGTAATTTAATGTAACTTACACAGCTACGTTTAGGAAAAAGCTTGGATGCGACAGTGTAGCATAGTGGTAAGGAACAGGGGTCATAACCAAAAGGGTTGCTGGCTCAATTCCCCACTGTGACACTGCTGCTGTGTCCCTGAGCAAGATACTTAATCCACAGTTGCCTCAGTAAATATTCAGCTGTATAAACTGATAAAATTGTAACCTATGTAAGTTGCTCTGGATAAGAGCATCTGCTAAATGACAATAATATAAAGGATGCACACTCATTGCTCTTGACACACCCTGTAGTCTCTGGAAACGAAAAGACAATCCACCTTAAAAGAAAAATCCCCTAATGACCAGAGTTCCCTTGGCACACCACTCCTGACACCCTGCAGCTTGCTGGGTTCCTGCGAGTTTCTGGGGTGACGTTAATGGAGTATCACTCATCCTCCAACCAGCAACCACTTCACTGCAGTGCAGTGGGGGAACTGTAGTGTGAAAAATAATTATGCAAATATTTGCATTTGTTTCATGCTGCACTCCTGTATAGGCTGTCACGGCGAGTGAAAATTAGTACTGCTGACTACAAAGGAAAACTCAAAAAGAAAATTAAGCAAAAGAAAACATGCTAATTTATCAAATGATTTTTCAAACGCTGGCCATTGGTTCGCTCTTTTTTTAGGTTTAGTTATGTAAGAATCCTCTCACATTCCAACAACTTTATCCCTTTTTTTAATCAAAGAAGGATATAAATAAATAGTCCAAATAAACACTGACAGTTCTAAAATCTACTGCGCAGGGCGAGAGGTCACATAGTTTAAATTCACCGCCCACAATATTATCATTCAATCATTCAAGAATTTACTGCCTGCGCTGAATTTCACTACAGGTTGGTGATACTTTCCCATGCCCATTAAACCGGCATGAACAACAGCTTTGCATTTCTGTTATTATAAAGGGTGTTCATTGAATCTGCCCATAAATTTTTTATTGCAGTTGTTCTTAGGCAGGGAATAGAGGACGACCTGGAACCTGCTCTAATTGGTGAGAAAAATGCGTTAATCCTCTCAGATGCAGTTGGAGACACTTTATTCTAATTACCTGCACTGTCCGTGTCAGCAGGGCCCCCTTGTCAGCTCCCTACAAGAGGTATGCATCAATCTCTGTGGGTGTTATGCTTAGCTAGCATATTACTCTGTAAACAGAAAGATAAAATGCAGACTCCAGGGCCTAAAGAATTCTGGAACAGGATGCAAAAAATCTGTTTATTGCCTGAGCACGATTGTCTTCCTTGAACAACATGTAAACACATACACACGTTTCAGCAGTCGGTAGAGTTTCCTGAATGTGAATAGAAGTATTAAATGTTTTAAATAGCTGTGGCGATCACTGAGGTTACCTAGAACAGTTTTTTTTTTAATTTGAACACTCTGTTCCAAGGCAAAAAGGTTAAGAAAGGATTAACCCATAGATCCTCGGTCACAGTCCTCTTATTATTAAATGATCCTTTGTAGGAAAATCAATGGCCACTTGCACGATACTCTGTACTGCAGGTCCAGATGATGCTCACAGAATCATTTCAAAATGGAAAGGAACAGAAACAGAAAACCTAAATTATTGGTTAAATTGGTGACTAACTCATACTGTACTTTTTTGTCAGGTTTACTACTACAAATGATTAATAAAATACAAATGTTCACTATTATATAAAATAAATTCTATGTCTTTTATGTGGCCAGCCAACAAGCAGTATTCATGCTATTCAGAATATTACCTGACGATGAACCCTCACTGTTCACCTGAAATGCTTTGAAGTTGTCTTATCAGTGTGTGATAAGTACATCATTGTGTATTGGTTATTGGTGTATTGGTTGTAGTTGACCAGCCACATCTTTACATTATAAAAATCCATCATGTTATACACAATGGTATATTGTGCATATTGTCAACATTCTTTCATCTAAACAGACGTTTTTAAAAATCCATGGAACCCACAAATGGTTCCATGTGCTTTTAAGTGACTCTGCCATTAGGCCAAAGATTTATAACACCAGTCTGCAACACAACCGGAGCCCAAAAGTCTGTTGTTCTCATAAGTATCAAATACATTCACCAATATTACCATTATAAGAACTGTGACCCTTGCCCCCACCCCCCGCCCCCTTGTACCCCGCCCCCCCCGAACTGCTTGCATGTATTCCATTATCTGTATGTATTCATGTTGCCATGCTTTAAGTTTTTGCAGGTCCGTGGGGATGACAATAAATAATCAATCAATCAATCAGTTAATCAGGTACTGCAAGGAGGCAACAGACAGCCATTTTTGGAGACGTTTGTGGAGAAAAACAGTTTTAGGTGTTAGCACACCTGTTATATCTGTTTGTAATTTCAGCAGTGAAAAGGGATGCGTGTCCCTTTAACCTTTGGGAATTCTCTGTTATCCTTCCACTTCTCACACCCCATTTCCCTCCGACTACATGCAGATGGTGCGACAAAACCCTTCCACTGAGCTCGGACCAGGTCATTGAGTTCGTAGCTCAGATGCTAGGGAAAGTTCATTCCTGACTGTCATTACCTCTCGCTATAGCTGCAGAGCCAGTACAATAATAACGGTTTCCAGAAGCTCAAATGAAACGGCCGTTAGCGAGACGCTGACAGCTTTGTACAGGCAGACAGCGGTAAACAGGCCGGGATATTGATCGGCTCTTAAGATGATGGCCTTGGAAGTGGCCTGAATTACTTACAAGAGATTCACATATTTATTTCAGTGATACAGAGTTTAATGTCGGTGCAGAGTGTTGATCTCTGGCGTCCACTGCAGTTGCATTCCTGCCAGTGGACCGTACTGTGAGAAACATGATAATCCCTCAGGTGATATCCACTACAACCTGTATAAATTGCACTAAAAAGTTCTAAACAGTTGTAGCTCATTAAATTGCATTGTCCTGCACATCAATAATTTTGTTATCGTACCACTGTGTGCGAGATTGACACTTGTTAAGATGTGGTCTGACATTTTCTGCATGCAGTGTTATTTATGTGGCCTTATTCTGTACACTTTTGTACCTTCTATAAGCCACTAAGTGTAATGATGCAATTATAAACTGTAAACAAACCCTGAAAGGTCACTTATAAACTCTAATGCAGCATGCACTGAGATTTTAATATAACACTAAGATCTCTCTGCATCTCATGTAGATCAAAAGTTTCATAAACAAGCAGGTTCATACCAACATGTACCTCATTTCACACATAATAACCCTTACAGGATCATTTGAAGTGTAGATATTCTTCTCCTCAAAACACATTACCAGTCTCTGTTGGAGTCTTGGAGAGGATTCATTTTAAACAGAGTGCTGTCCCTTAGATGTCGCTGGACCACATTTCTGTGGTTCCCCTCCACAACTATGTGAACTTGGAATTTTGTGCCTGGTTTTAGTGTACACCCTGGCATTTAGTTCGGCACTCTGAGTATCCAATCAGGCGGTCCCACACGCAGTACCATGGCCGTGTCACTGCAACACCCCAAGGGCGAGAGGCAGGAGTTCAGGGCGTCCCACTTTCTCTCTTAATGGGATTACTAATTATAATGTGAGCTTGTCTACACGTATAACGTTAAGAGCAGGCTCAGAGAGGAGTTCAAGGTTTTTTAATGGTGGGCTGTCAAAATATTTCAGTGGATTCCTCGCTCCTTGCTGGGCAGAGGTTCGTGATAAAGGCGGTGGGTCCTGACAGGTGGGGATTAATAGGTTTATAGATGATCTGGGCTGGACAGCTCCAGGCTGACAGATAGGTCTGCAGTCTTCTCATCTTGCACATAGACTGCATTATTGCTTTTTTTCCGGGCGGCCCTCCACCGTGAAATGTCACTCAAACGGGTCCACATGCGGATAATGGCTCACCATTGCATAACCCTGGTGGTTCAGGAGTTGTTTTGCTTTTTCAGAGGGAAGTGGTGTTATCAGTGAGATTGGCAGATATCCCTGTGAAACGCAGATGAACAGCTTATGTTGGCATAATAGCCAGGCCTGAAGCAAGTACCACAGTGCCAGCCAGGAAGTGCATTATCTTCCAGTCCAGTATTATCCCGTATTCTCGGCAGCTAATAAATATGTGACACACAGCAGGAGGAGCACGTTTTGTTTTTTTGTTTTTAGATTTAGAAAAGATTATTAAAGCATGTAATATAATGTGCAACACATCCAGTCACTTTGAACAAGTCACAGGCAATCACCTAAGACGGCCTGTGCCTTCATCCACCAGTATGTAAATGTGAATGCAACAGATAATGAGATCCTCCTTAATTTCACCTCCTGGGAAACAATTTACCATTTTCTCTCTCAGAGTAAATCAGGTTAAGACATCAATAAAACAGCTGCTTTCTGGCATCTAAGCCTCTGAGGCCAGTACTGAATGAGTTATGGATCATCATTTCTCATTTCTTTTTTAAATGCATCGATCAGTTGTATTTGACTCATATCTTTATGCGTTCTCCGATGTCCACAGGCTAAATCCACATAAATTAAAGTTGTTAGTTCCCCTACAACACTGCACACACCATTTCTATATTTATTGAATATAAACCCTGCTTCAAACTTTTCACATTTGGATTTTTAATGAGACTAAATCTACAAAAGTAAGTCTTGTATATGGTAGCTTTGTATTACCATGACCTAATGGCTAAATCTGTAGTACAGCACTCCACTGAACACTCACAGCTTACACACATCAGTACTGAAACATCTGTCATTCCATATCATGGAACTAAAGCTTCTATTGGAAAATAAATACATTGTTTCCTGAGATACAAGCTCTTTCCAATACACAGTATTGAGTTACGACAGAGCATTCCATTTTCGATTTTTATGGCCACAAATGCCTATTTAGTGGCAGATCGGGCTTCCTTTTCAAAAGAACATTTTTTGTAAATTAACTGCAAGCCCTGTAGGGCCAGAAACCCTTTCAGACAAAGGATACAGGGACAACCTAACCCTAACCTCTTTCCATTAGACCAACGTTCCACACAAAAACCTGGAAAGGACTGGAACGTTAACTTCACAGGAATGCTGTCCGCTTCGTCTGACTCCATTGTCACGCAGATGAGTAATGTAGGTCCCCAATGGCTCATGCATCAGCAGCACGGTGTACTTACTAACACTGACAGAATATGCCTGATGTGAGCTGCTGTGGAATTGTTCCTTTTTTAAGCATTAAATAGGCAATGAACTTGTTGAAATGTTTACTGAATGAAGAGGTATCCTCTCAGAAATGTGTTCAAGTGCACAAAAGATGACTGTTGACCGTTACCAATATCAAATGCTGTTGGCAGTTAACCCATTACATAAATAACTTCCGCTTACACGGAGCTTTGCCAACTGTATGTAACCATCACACAGCAAGTATAACACTGAACTAGGCTGACACTCAGGTAAGCAAATTAGAAAAATACCACGTACTGCATTCTCTAGTTGTAAAAATAGCTGTACAAAACATCTTTGGCCTGTACGGACACACACCATACAGTAACATTTAAGAACATAACATAAGTAAACGCTTCCTGCATCTGCATGGACTTCAGTAGGTATGAGTGGTATATTTCTTTTTATAGCAGACCGATGTCAGACATATGGAATTCTAGCCCCTTACCCTCTGTGATTTTTCGAGGGGCACAGGGGCGTGAAGTCAGAGTGTTTATGTCTGTGAGCTGTCAGAATGACAAATGCAGTGATAAGGTGGCATTTGGTCTGTGGCAGAAACTTCTCCACACTTCAGCACAGCTGAGCGCCAGTGACCTCAGTGACAACAGGGGACCCAATGACAGGGAGTGTGGCGGGAGTCGGTATCTCAGGCCACGACTTAGACCTGTTACACAGCTACTCTGCACTGCATGTGGAAGATATGGTTCCGCCCAGAGCTGCTTGGATGTTTCTCTTATTAAACAACTTGGGTATAGTATATGACTGTATGTAACTGCCATTTGATAGGTGATCTGATTGATAGGTGGTCTGTGCACGCTTATGGCAGATGACATTACTTTTCTTGCTTTGCGCTGAAACAGCGTCTCTAGGCAGTCAGAATGTGGGTGTGTTTGTGTCATTTCAAATTCCAAGACATTCATCATCCAAAGTACAACCACGATTCATTTCAAATCAGATTTTAAAAAAACCCTGTTCATAGTAGGTTTGATGGCTATAGCTTAAATAATAAAAAATATACAAAAAAGAAATATGAAGAATAGGGAGTGCAAATGACTAAATTCTCTAAATATCTGAAAAATTGACAAGATTGAAGTAATCACAGTTTTTCATGTGCAGTCTTGTCCTTTCTTTGACCGAAGAGCTTAAAGCAACTGGGGGTATTCTGAGGACAGGAGGAGAAACATTACACGTACCATACACGTGTCAAAAGCCATGAATCACCTCGTGCATCTCATCCTCCAATCAGAGAGCTACGGAGGATTAAACTACTACATTAATCAGCACAAGCCCCGGTCGGGCTGGAAGAGAGCCTGAACCTCTTATCCTGTGGCGATCAGAGTCAGTGCTACATAATGACTGAGGTCCTAATAACACCATATATCAGCCCAGGGGGGAAGTTTACTCTGGCCGAGGTGCCTGAACCCCAAACGCTCAATCCTGCCACTGCACCTCCACTCATTCACAGGCGTCCCAGGCCAGTTCTCAGAAAACATGTTGCAGCCGGAGACAGAACGGCCGTCTGTGCTTCGGGCCTTCTCCAAACAGACATCACGTGTGCGGGACCGTGGAGGGAAACAGGCCCCCTGAACTCCCTGTGCTGCCACAGAATGGGAGTCCATTAAGATCTGTTAATTAATTAACAACTAATTAACAAATTAACCACTTAACTCATTAACAAGGCTGGAAGGAGACAGACTGACGTCAACACCGTGTGACCTCATTGGGCCATGTTACGCCTTGCTGGGTTTCAAAGGCTGGAAAAATGCCATATCACAAGAAAGCTGAAGACTGGGGTTGATTTTTTCCTAATATTGTAATATTGGTCTCTTATAATAACTAGATGCCTTCCATAAATGCATAAGTGCTATAAATAAATTCTCATAAGCTGCATTCAGTGCACATGCATGTTTCTGAGTTATTATGCAATATATAAATGGTTACGATAGACATGCATCCCCCAATCCTTTTATAGAGAACGTGTGGCCCTCCTCATAAAGAATGACTGATGCTTGCTATTAACATTTCATTTACATCCCATTTCATCATAATATTATCATCCAATTGAAGACTGGAGATCACATTAACTTCTGTGAATAAAAAAACAACAAGGATTTGTCAGTTAAACTCAAAGGGAATGCTTGGAAATGTTTGGGATGATCAGCATTTTCCCCGGGATGATGCTCGTCAGACTTCGCATCTCTTTAATACCCATAATTCTCAGCAGATGGAGGCCAGGCTGTGCTGTGATTTACTATGTGGTGCTATCTGTCCTTTGGCTCAGTGGATCCTTTGCCCGTCAATCTCGTATATGATACTGTGCAGGACTTTAGATAAGGCACCAGCTTGCATTTCACATGAAAAGCCCAACATGCTCCTACCTGTAAGATAATCCCAGTTTTATACCTCTTTTCTTTTAAATGAGAGCCAAGCAAATTCCTGCGATTCTCTCCAAACAAATCATGGGAGGCTTAATTGTGGCCGTTAAATTGCGATGGTGAGGATGACATTTTATAGGCCATCAGTGCGCCTAAACTCTTGAGTCTAAATCACAAAGGCTTCCAGATCAAGGCCGCTCTTTTGATAAGGTTTCTGTGAAGTTTTCCTGGCTGGTTTACAGGTAGCCGGGGCTCTTATAAATGAGGAAGTCAAGGGTCAGGACTTGAAAGCTGGTGCTGCCCTTTACATTCAGCTCTCTGAACACAGAATGATAATGAAATATGTCTCTAACACTGCCTCACACAAAGCTCCTCAGACTGGAAGCACTTGTAAATCTGGTTGGTAAGTGCATCTTTTTCTGTGTGTGTTTGTCCATGACTCTAGCAACCCGTGAAAACCTTAAAAAACCCTACCTGACACCTTACATAAAATACCTGATGCTGTTGACCAGGACTCCCTGGCAGAAGAGATATTGTATCTCAATGGGACCTTCCTGGTTAAATAAAGGATAAATTAAAAAAAAAAAACATCATATACAGTACAGCCATGCTTTAAAATTTCCCCTGGAGTCTGAAACCAGCTGTATTCATGAAAAATGTCGTAAGCAATGTACAGTTTGTATGGAATATTCCGCTGAATTATACAATGGGAAACGGAATGTTGCACAGTTCCGGAACGCATTGCAGGAGCCTCTGTAGTTACTCAAACACGCAGCACTGTCTGAGTCTCTCAGTGAAATTCCACACCGTCCATGTAAATATGCACGCATGATTTTTCAGCTGTGATGAGCGAAGAGTTAGTTCAAATATTTCTTTCACAGCTCATCCACTTTGAAAACGGCACAGCAGTTGATACCAGAGGGCAGGAACCATGTCTAGCTAATCCTCTGCTTTGATTATGAGGACCTGCGACATAAACTGCCTTTTTCAAATAATTCTGTCTGAGCCAGGGAAGGGGTGGTCGGGGGGGGGGGGGGGGGGTTGGGGGGGAATGGGTGATCCAGAGGCAAGCACTCAGTTCTCCTCCCCTACTGGAAAAAACGGATTCTCACAGGCAATGTTCTTAATAGTCCATCTGGATTATCAGGATGATGGATCAGACGCATTTGACCACTTTTTGATGAGGCAACAGGAAACTCCATGGTCATCATCCATTGAGGGGAAGACAGGAAATTCTATATGCAGCACAAATTAGACCCTGGAGCCTATATAAACAAAGCCACTTATTTCTGTAGAGCCCTGCTCCACAGTGGGCTAAATTTAATCACGCTTCTCTACGTGAACCACAGTAAGGATCTAAGATAAACACCGGGACCGGCCATTAAAAGCACATCACAGGTGTTACGGGGACGCGGATCCACACATCTAATGCTGGTGGGGGGGCGAGGCGGCGCAAACATACAGTCATTTGCTGAATCACGCATGGCATATTTAAAGCTGCACTCAAGACAGCCTCATGGACATGTGCAGCTTACTTACATTCACCCCGCAAACCATCAATCACCGCATCACCACTTAGCGCGCGAAAACGCTCCCGTTTATTGATTAATAACCTGCAAGAATAGCTGGGTACTATAGCAACCGCACACGGCCGATCGGGAGTGGCAATGGCTGACACGGGAGATCAGCGAGAGGGAGTTCTGAGAGCAGTATTACTCTTATCGCAGACACGCACCCGCGCTCTTAACTCCTCTATTTCTGTTTCACGGTCTCCGCGTTTTAGCACGGACCCCTTTATCAGCCGCGGCCGAGCAGCATGTGGAGCGGCGCGATGAAGTCGTAACCCCTCAGCGGATGACTAACGGTATTGATTATGTAATGATTGCACCTTTGCGCTCGTACCACCTTGTGCGCGTCTTGCGCGTCTGATGGAAACTTGGTGAAGTATGTTCCGAGACTGCTGAAGCCGGTGGGTGAGGGAGGAGGGACGGTCGAATACGCGCATAGCTCAAGTTAAGAGCGGAGACGCAGCAGGGGTCTGCGCGGCTGGACGGATCGCCCACCGAGGTCACCACGCTGCGTTTCACGCTCCAGCTCAGGGACAGCTCCGAACGAGGGGGCCCCCTCGGCTCCAATTTGTCTGCAGTTTCACAAATCAGCACGGCGGCATCCCTCGCCAGATGTGTTCTCACTGGCAGTAAGAGGCGGGGGGGGGGGGGGGGGGGGGGCGGAATGTAAACAGGCGCAACTTTCTCTTACGGGGGTCTTTGGTGCCAAAGCGGCATAAATCCTGCCTAGTTTAGCATCTGAGATCAGACGCTGGGCGGGCAGTTTAAGGGCGTTATGGGAGAAGAGGGGTTAAAAGTGACGAACCCTGGAGAATATTAGTTTCTCTTCCGTAGATGAATGAGCCTCTGCGGGAATTGTTTGCAGTTTTTCATTCGTCCTGGTTATACTAGGGGTTCACATGGCAGGCAGAGACTCTGAAGGGATGTTTCCCATTTGAGCCATATATCTTATTTCAAAAATCTGTGTGCCCTCTGAGCTTAGCTCGATGCAGCTATTAAGACGTTTATTATTATTATAAGTACTACTACTATTGGTAGTGTTGTTTTATTGGAAATGCTGGTGTTTTCACAAAAAGAAGAATTGTTGATAAAAAAAAATCAAGAATACACTGTAGACTGTAAAGCTGATTATGGTGATTCTGATAAATATACAAATTATGGGATTCCTGAATTGAAAATCATGTTTTGGTCCATTGATAGCAGCATCATGGTTACAGCTGTCATGGTGATAAATTAAACTTTTTAACAACAGGGTGAATCAAAATGCCTTTTCTTTTCTGGCTTTATATTTGACCTTCAAATAGACCAAGTGTGGCACTGTACAGATGGTACCTGGAAGAAAATTACAAAGCAATCATATTCATGTCATATTGTTACAATGCAACCATGAACTTTTTATCTTTTCCAAATGAGTTTCTACCCTTTGGACAATATTGAAGAAATCCTTTAAAGAACAACTTATCAGCTGATTTTTAATTTAATTAAATTTTATTCTTATTGTTGTAAGAGGTTATTAATTTTATTTCATCCAGTCTGTTTTGCAGCAGAAAAAGGGAGACATTTGCACAATGCAATGAAAGTATGCCATTGTAAAGAAGACAGAAATATGACCCCTGTGAAATTACATGTTTTTGTGAACAAAAGCAAATAATGATTCCCATCAGCATCATAAAAAAAACATTCAACCACCATATCAGTCAAGGTTATTGTTATCAGTTAAGGCAACAGCAAACTTTAATATCAGTTTTAATCAAAACCTTTAATTCAAGCCATCCTACCTTCCTGTTGACATCATCAGCTTAAGACAGACTTGTAAAACTCTCTGAGGAGTTAATGTTCCCTGAGTTTTTCTTGATTCACCATAAAGTAACGACTTGTCTGTGATGGAAAACTTGCTAACCCCCCCCCCCAATGGCAATGACAGGGCTCTGGTCACCTGCCCAGATACTCTCTGGTCGTGATTGATCGCTTATGGTGAGAACAGGAAATGAGAGGGTCCAGCAGATACTATGCTCAGAGAAACGTAATGCATGGAAGTGGCAAAGGGAGTAGATCAGTTTGCTCGTTTGCTCAGATGTGTGACTGTTCCCTTCTGCATACAGGAGGGGCCATTACATCACAGGGAACACGTTCCTGAGATCCCCCCCCCCAAATTGGGGGGCGATCTGTGAGCATTGCCCTTCTCATGCCACAAAAGGACAACACATTTACGGCAGAGTTGACAGTAGTGTAGCATGGAGGTAAGGAGGTGGTCTTGTAACCAAAATGTTGCTGGTTTGATTCCCCCTGGGGGCACAGCTGTTATTTCCTTAAGGTACTTAACCTGCAATTGCTTCAGTAAATATCTAGCTGGGTAAATGGATAAAACTGTAACCTATGCCAGCAGTTCTGGATAAAGAAGTCTGCTAAATTCCAATAACATGATGTTTAATGTGACGTGATAATGTAACACACAAATGATTCATATTTGTACTGGTATAACAATGTCATGAACACGTGCAGTATATAAAACAAATGATACTGCAATAGTGAACACCAACACCACTGTTTCCTGGTCAGCCTTGTTGCTTTCAGAGCTCTGGCACTCTGAGGGCTACAGCTGCCGGTACGCCCAAAGCAAGGACTGCTTTAATATTGGAATACAATGAGGACCTCCAGGCATTCGATTTCTGTGTATCTTCCGTGTATCCGTGTCTCTGTGTAATGCCAGTGATGCAAAGGTCACGTAGGTCTGCTGGTCACTGTCTGAGCCAATGTATAGGGCTGTTACTGTTGAACTGTCATTCACGGGGCCCTTGTTTAAAAGCCCTCCTGTAATGCATAATATAGTCCTGCACAGTGAATTGCTTTCATTGCAATACATTTTGTCTCATTGTTTTGCTCTCTGCTTTTGAATGTTCATAAGATTGATCTCTTGAAACCATGCCTGCAGTAATGCTTTCATCATTTAAAATCTTAACGTTACACAATGCGGTATGCAGCAATATGTTGACACGGATTAAATAATCAGAAAAAAACTTTTCTGTTTTTGAGTCAGTAAATTAGGTAGAAGTTAATGCATTTACAAACAAAGTTCATCACAGGGGGAAAAAAAAAGCATCCCCTGGCCTTTGAAACTTTGAAATACAGATGTGTCAAAAGATGTAATTTATACTGTTCTCCTTGCAGCCAGACTAGGACCCCCAGCTTGTAGCAGCATGTATAAACACGTAGGAAGGGCACAAAGTCTAAGCACCATAGCTGTGAAATTACATTAGAGTCATACTGCAAACATCCAACCGGCTCATCTTTGGCTCAATTTTATGGGTCAGCGGCCAACAAGTAGCATGTAATTAAATCTTAAAACAAACTTCAGTCCCGAAACCAAGCCAAACCTCCAACTTAAGCCCGAGGTGCTGAACCCCCTGGGCCAGGGAAGCAACAGCATACACAATTTTGGTTAAGATCAGTTATTAGGACATTTTCAGCAGCTGAATAAATGCATTAAGTTTAAGTTACAATTCATATGAGATACTTTGGAAATTACTGATATGTACCCAAAAAACAAGAACAACCTTTGAGAATATAAAAGACATGCGAAAAGGAGGCTTAAATAAAAGTCAACTGTCTCAAGCATTTATTATGCCAATGGAACACAGGTTGCGTAACTTGTGACAGCGCAGAAACATCTTTCACGGGATAGAGAACCTTGTGTTCTGTTTGCTTAGGCTTCAACACAGACACCTGTACATACAACACACACAGAGAAAAGCCATAAAACTTATACAACCCCCAATTTATAGATCGCCTTTATAAGATCCATGTACCCACACATTTTGGACATGCGCCTTTTGAGCCAGGTCGTAAAGCAGTCGATTGAATTTCCAGTATAGGATTTTTGTGTGCTTTGAAAGACTTAATAAACACGTGTAAAATGATAACCTTTCGAAATGCAATTTCTGTTAAGAGATAAAGCTCAGTCTGACATCCCTTATGCCATCTCTGTGCTTTCTGAGCAGACAGATACATTGAGAAGGGTATTACTGTTACTACGGTGTCATTATTTGTAATGATTTAGCTCCTCTTTTGTCTAATTAAAACTTATTAAAGTTTTAATTAAAATGTTTAACCTGGGGCAGGACCCTCCGGACCACATGGAGGCACCCCGTGGCTTTTCCACCCTTGCACCTTTCAGCTGTTCACAGGAGTGCGAACTGTTCCCTCCAGCACAAGTACAGCCCCTGACATTTACCTCACAGTAAGAAACGAGCGACCGGGCGTCTGTGTGAAATGGGCCAACTGTTGGCTCAACTTTAAGACCAGGCGGGTCTTTAAACTCCTTTAACTCACTCCGTTCCGTTTTCTTAACCTCCACTTCAGGAGAATGCTGTAAACAGCCTGCATCTGAAATACCTTCACTGCCCTTACCTTCCTGTAGTACACAGCCGATACTATAAAATGAGCAGGAACAGAAACATTAGAAGAAGCCATAACACAGGGCAAGGTCTGAGAATACCTGCACTGGCTCCTCTCAGTACCACGTTACAGAGGACCAGGACTGGGTCTTCTCAAGTAAAACATACATTTGTGTCATGCCTTTGTCCTTTGGGTTTTTTTTTTTTTTTGCTTGTTTTGTTTTTTTTTTGGGGGGGGGGGGGTTGGGCTAGCTCTCCACTATTAATAACGCTGTGATGCTCCGCTCTGAAAAGCAGGCATTTTCATTTTGTAACTTAAATGAATGTCGACAAACTGGAAAAAAAAAAAAAAAAAAACTACACCTGTCTTTGATCAGCGATAAGTCAAACCAAGGCCTGGCTTCAATAAATGTGTGTCCATCACTTTGATTCATAAGACAATGCAGGTGTAACTTTACTTCCTTGTGTTGTTCCTCACAAACAAGGTTCAGCAAGTTCAACGGTCACCAACATTGATGGAATGAACTGCATTGGTACCGATGGCAGTGGCATATATCTAGTTAGTCAAACTTAACAAACGCTGATTGAATCTGCGCCTAAGCGTTTTCCCAAAGACCCGATCGTGAAAATATGTGTTGATTTTAAATGCTCAAGAAACCCATTATGGGCTTACATATTCATTACGTATCTTATTACTCCTAACTGTTTGGCTTTTAAAATACAGTAACTCTACTCCTGGCTTTGTGCGGGTGTTTGCACAGATCTTTCCATTCTTGACATAAAACACATTTTCTTCATCTAGCTCGAAATTTGTGGTGCCAGGCACTCTCTGCATATAAATTGAACATTAAACCTTTTAACATCTTCTAGGGGGAAGTCCATTTTATGTATTTCAATATTTCCAACATAGTGAAGAAATGTTTTTCAATTAATCACTTCCTGGTTATGTAAAGGCAATAACAGAAGAAACAAAGGCCTGATGGGAAAAATCAGTCCAGAACTGAAGTAAAAAAAAAAAAAAAACACTGAGAAATTTAGAAGAATGACTCATGGCCTCCATTCAGTCTAATCACAAGGCCTTTTGTCCCTTTTGAACTTTTTCATTTATTTCATTTATTTTGAACTTTTTCATTTAATATGTAATATTAAATGAAATAGTAATAATATATATAATAATATAATTATATATATATATATATATAATATATATAATTATATAATTATATATATAATATAATAATATATATAATAATATAATATTTTTTCAGTTAATATGTTTCAAAAGTCACTGAATTTGTGAAGCTGTGAAAGAAACAAAGAAAAATTAGGCCTTGTGTTACTCAAAGCACAAAGAAAGTCAATGCACAAAACATGCAGAAGACATCTAGGCATCATTCTAAAAATAAACACATTAAGCATTACATGAATCTGCAGACCCAATAATCAATGTACATAACAAGATTAGCATACGAAATTGTAATTATACTTAATTTCACCAATGGGATTTTCTAATGGCCATCTTGCTGTATCTTCACTGTTACTTAGTTACAGTACTACTGCATTGAATGAGTCCTTCACAAACACTGATCCTCTTCAGTCTTTCCCATGACTCATTCATAAAATTGTTGTTACAAGAATATGATGTCACAACAGACCAAGACTGCATTCACCCAATTTTCCTTGACATCTCATTATGCTCAAATGTAGAGCAGCCAAGATCAATTCAATTTCTGAGTCAAATTACTCTGTTCTTTATAACTGCGTTTCTGGTTCATAATGTAGCCTAATCTCTTTTCAAAGAGCAACCAGATTAACGAAATTGCACACACAGTGCAAAAATGGTGGCAAGACATAAAAGGGCAGAAGAAAATAGATCCTACCAGCTGGTGAGTGAAAGTGCGACCTAAAAAAATTGTTCACTTTTATATGGGATGGGAAATTTCAAAGAAGTGATTAAAGGTTAGCATGTATTTTCTGTTCTCTCCTGACACCACGCAGAAAGCAGATGAAACAGATCCGCTTCTGTTGCTAACAAAACAAAAGCAGGCAGAGGCACAGCAACAGATCACCGAGTCCCCCGCAGATAACAGAAGAACCGGAGACAAGCAAAGCACAGCCAGTAGCACCACCACATAAATAAAGTAAGTAAGTAGGACTGTCCACCTTCAGGCTGCAGTCTGTGAGCTGCCAAATGCATGAAATGTGTTTATTTTAACTTGTGTGTTTTCAACATCTAAGGTTAACACCAGTTCCAATGTCATGTTTAAAAAGTCAGCATTTTTGCATATTTATGAGTGTTTAAAAAGGTTTTAACTTACAGCTCTAAATATTCAATATTCTGTCCCAGTTGTGACAATAATAAATATTTAACCTAAACATTTTACTGTACATGTTTTTTTTTCCAATATTTAGTCACTGTTTCATATATTTAGTTGTCTATATGTTTTTTTTTTTTTTAATATATTTGGCTAAATATATTTAAATTCTGTCTCCCTTGTGACACCAGAGTAAACATGCATTCATAGTGGTTCTGATGGGAAGATTCATGCTTAGTGACAGAGGGCAGATGATTATGGGAAGAACTTCATGATTCCAGTAAGGCAATTTCCACAGGGCTTCTCAGTATCGATGTTGTGACTGGGGTTTCGGGTTGCTTCGTGGACCACAAAGACAATTGCCATTTAATACTGGCAAATCCGCAGCAAATTGTGGTTAGACCTCAACTGGATACATCTTCAAAGTGACCCGGCAATGCAGATCATAGTCATAGATGGGGCACATCTTTTGAATGACAATACTGAGAAAGACACCAAAGTCTTGGAGCAAGCTGCAAAGACCCCATCCACATGGCAACCATACTGCGTGATTTTTTTTTTTTTTTTTTGGATGGGGGGCGCCCCGAAACCAAATTTGTGCCTTCAACACACTCGAACAAAGAAGCATTCAGAACAAAACGTACAAGAGGCAAGATGGAGCGGGACATGACCAAACTAGGCCATACCGAGCCAGCCAAGGCTGGAAGAGGATCGGATGGTGTGTGTGTGTCTGCCTGTGTGTGTGTGTGTGTGTGTGTGTGTGTGCCTGTGTGTGTGTGTGCCTGTGTGTGTGTGTGTGTGTGTGTGTGTGTGTGTGTAGTGGGAGGGGGGTTTGGGGGGGGGGGGGGGGGGGGGGGGGATGAAGCAGGAGCCAAGAGCACAGAAGAGCGCATGGCTAAAAAAGGTCAGACCCACTACAGTGAGAGAGCCATTCTGGGAGAGAACTGGGGAGACACGACTGTCCCCTCTCTACCCCAGTCTCACTGGCGCCCTGATAAAGGGGTCATTTCCCCGCCCGTCAGTGGGGCCTTCCAGTGTAGAGTGGAGAAAACACAGGGGGTACACCCGAATGCAGCACTGGGACCCCAACATCTGGGAGCTGGGATGGAGTCTCTGACGCCATGCCCTGTTCAGGCTTGGTTTTGTCCTTAACGCGCACAGAGTATCTGTTGCACACTAAAACATTGCACTTGTTAGTCAGTGTCCTATCAATATAATCAATATAATATCAATATGAAAGAGCTACATGGCAAACAAGCTAACAGTAGGAGAGGTTTTGCCATTAGAATACACATTTAATCAACATCTTGGGGTTTTTAACATTTTACACGTGAAATGTAAAAAGGGAGTGATACAAGTTTTTAAACTAAAAACGTAAACAAATAAAATGAGTCAAGAGAATCACCATTGCCCCAAAATGGATTCCAAGACATGGAATATGTCTTAGTAATTGCTTAAGACATCAACTGTGACATTTTGTCAGATTCCATAAATATTTTTTTCAAAGACAGCCCCAAAGCACAAAGCACAAAAAGTGATTTTTTGACATGCACAACCCCCTTCCCCCGACAAATAAAAAAAAAAACCCAAAAGCAAATGTTTTGAAGTATGCATGAAGTCCGTGAGAACATGTACGTGTGCCAGAACTGGTCATCCTCGGCCGCACCAGTCTGAGTTAAAGGTAAAACTCCTCAAAGAATAATCTCCCACCCTCCCAATGAGGGTCTCCAGAAGTTGCAGCACCAAAGTGGCCATTATGCGGCTCAAGCAGGAGTCGTTTTTTTGTGATAAATTGACCGCAAATAGCCATTGGAATAATGCCAAAGGTTTGTTCTTTCGGCAGCCGCTGTCTCCCACAGCGCAGAAATAATAACGCTTACTTTCATGGTGGTTCCTTGTAGGGTTCCTGAAGATATTGCGGAAGCATGCTGGGAATAGTTTGTTTTGACTAAAGTAATAACGAAAAAAAAGTGGTTTTTGACTTGTATTTAAAGTTGTAGCTGTCAGATACATTCCAGGGAATAAATTGTTTGTCTTACATTCCAATATAATGTTTAAATGGTTAGACTGATTGAGGAAATAAAAGTGTTTTTGTTATAAAAATACCATTATCAATTACCTATACATAACTGCTTTCAGAAGTATGGTGGTAATCACCACAGAATTCGGCCTTTGTTAAACAAATCTAATGAACATTCAAACTATTTAACCCACTCATAAACATCCAATAATATATAATCCCTTTAACTTTACCGGTCACACCTATTGCCAATAGTTTGTCCGTAGCTTAGTTATAGTACCAAGCCCAGTATACAACAAAAGAAATGTGCTTTACAGTATCACAAGGGCAGAGATGAACTTAACCATTGACAACCAAATGTATCATTGTTCAGCTGTATCACGCCACATAAGACTTTCAAATGCCTCTGAATAAGACTTAATTAATGCATACATACATGAGAATAATTTCACTGAAATAGGTCCCCTTGAGACGGGAGAGTTCTGAATTCACAAACTGTGTTCTGACCTAATTTCGACCAAAGAGGAATCACGTAGGTGTGTCTCAAAGCTTACAGGTGGGAATGCCGAGGGCCAGGGTCAGAGCCTGCCGCTTCTGAAGTGTGAATCAAGATGAATGAAAATGGCCGCCACAGGAAGCCACAGAGTTCCATCAAAGAATTAATTACAGGTCTGTCAGTTCAAAGCTCTGGGTGATTCGAGTGTGATGCAAAATGAAACAACATGGCTTCTAAAGGAAAGCTGTTTTTGCTAGGACTCCCACTCCCGATCACAGGTCTGACTTTCTCCTATTGATTCTGTCGGTCACAATGGCAAGTGATTCATTCCACTTTCATCCCACAAACTTTATTTCTTTTTTTTTTTTTAAACAAAAAATATCACTGAAAAATGGCAACTTCTGCATACTTCCTGACCAGTCCTGGGCAGGTCATGAACGCCCATATTCACCACTTTAAAGTTTTTCTCCTAACAAGTGTCACTCTGGCAAGTGGATGAGGGCTGTGTGGGGGTGTGGCATAAATGTCCTGAAAGAATATTCTGGATGAACATGTGCAGAACAGAGACATTTAATAACACAAGGTCACAGCCATTTTGAAGTCTCTTCAGATCTGATCTTATCAGATCTTTTCAGATCTGGACCATTAACCAAAAACCTTCTCCTCACCAATGCTAGCATGTGGATGTGGTTAGAAACACTTAGAAACATATGTTTTTATATGTTTTTCTAACTATTTTTTTTCTTTTCCAGAAGTGATCTGTAAAATTTGTCAGAAAAATGCAAATGACCGTTTATTCACCAACTTAAAAATATATATAGTCCAGAATTAAATATATATGTTTCAAAACACTTCGGTTGAAGTGCTGTCTTACAGCTTTGAAACCAGATCAGGTTTTGTGGTTTTCAAAAGTGCTGTTTTCAGCCTGTTAGCTGAACTATGGAATACGCTGCCAAATATGCAACGCATAGGGGCACACTTCACTTCACTTCATCTGAAAACTGCCTGCTAACTCTCCCAGGTGCCTTAGAAACAGCTCACACTGCTGTTCAGATGTAGATGGAGCTTGTGATGTACACACAGGATTATGATCTGGTGGAGGGACATTTCTTTCAGTGCAATTTCGTGGAAATCTAGTAACAATTCAGTGGTTGTTTTTGAGAGACTATTGTTTCCTACATGATACTGAGATGTTTTTCCCTCTTCAGAGTAACGCCACCATGATGTGCCATTTTTATCTGTATTAAGATTCAGTCAGGTAACAGGTGTGACACAGAGGATGCTCAGAGTGTCCTTCTGCACCGGATATCTAGCCTGCAGTCTCTAGTCTATCTCACTTCCTGTTGTGCTGAAATATTAGATGTTTGGGAGTAGTATTACTTCTCACTCGTTTCTGCGTGTGAGCGCCTTCACAGACGGCTGACTCACTCTCCCATATAAACACCACTGGCCACATCGTCTCCTGCTTGGCTGGAGGAGTATCAGCTGCTTGAATTCCTGCATACTCCATCCACTGATACTGATCTCGCTCACAGTTTAGTGAATGCTTTTATCCAGAGCAACTTCCAAAGGAAGAAATCAAAGAAGAAAATCTAAAGAAGCTGTATAGAAGAATGTACACAGAATTCACAACCAATCAGGTTCAAGCATGCCTCAGCCCCTCCCACTCATTTCATTCTCATGTTTAATTAAGCCTTTATTTTATCAGGTAGGGTCATTTGAGAACCCATTCTCTTTTCCAATGATAACACGGGGGAGGGATTTATTTGGAGAGGAAATTATTTAGTCCATTAACCTACAAATTAAGCACAATAATCATCTCATCTGTTTTCATTGCACAGTCTGGACTTCAAATGTACACAAAACCACATTCTCCATCACTGTGCCTAGTGATTTAGCAAAAAGCAAAACTTTTTTTTGAGCATTGAAGCTATTGCTTTTGGACACATGCATCCCAATGGATAAAACTGTGTAGTAAAGAGCAGCCTGAAAATTCCATTATTCAGACATTTTACCATGAGATCACTAAGTGATTGCTTGGATCTGAATTCAAATGGAAAAAAGGGAAAATCCAGTCTTGAATTCTTTCTCATCAATAATTCGGACAGACAGCAGAAGAACTGCACAGAAAAGCATGGATATGTAATTGCTTATTTTTCCTATATGACAGAGTTAGCAGTAACGTAAATCTTTTTACTGTAATTTTTTACACAGAAATAACTGGAGATTCATGCAGTGCTTAGGGAAACGCAGGGTCAGTTATTCAATCTGGGAAGCCACAGAATAATTTAATATTAATTTAACTGAAGGTCAAATCCCGAATTGATAGAAAGAGTATGTAGCTGTTCACATTCACTGTTTAACGATAGCATTATGAAGTCAGGCTTGGCTTGTCATCGGATGGATTTGCTTTGGTGACAAGTAAATTTTCCCATGTGCTCAGCGGCTCAAAAATGCGTTGGCCTTTTTTCAGGGAAACAACCGAGATAAACACCCCGCCTCGAAAGAACTTGCAATTTAGCATAATCAGCAGGACGATCAGCAACGAAGTTCATTTCCTCTTCTTGCCCTCCACGTCTCCGAAACTGAAGGATACGCTCAGAGCTGCTGCTGACATTCGAAGAGTACGCATGAGAGAATGTTCCCAAAGAGAGAGAGAGAAAAAAGGAGAAGACGTTCCCTCATCTGTTTTCACTCACAGCTGTGTTAAAGCCAGCCACGTGGGAGCAGAGGGATCTGTACACAAGTGGGGATGAGAAAACAGATAGGACGGATCCTAATGACAATTCAATATGAGCCAATGAATCACAGTTAGTCTAAGTTTCCTTACATAATTTGCATGGCTGGTTTGGAGAAGTCACACAATCCTGGTAAAATTTTATCTGCATGGTTTAAGCCTTATGAAGGTAGTGGCAGTGTGATATGGTATTACTTATATTGTGCACATGTATTACTGAACAATGTCACACAGAATAAACAACCATTCAAGCCACTTGGTCGCCATCATCCTGGGTCATCTAATTGATCTCTTTCAGATATGATGTTCACTCTCTGCTACCACACACACAGGGTACCAAGGTGAAAATACAGTACTACTAATAACAATACAGTTGCCTGCAATGAACCTGCATGAGGTTTCAGCTCTGATCCTGCAGTGAAGCTTTGGGAATTTTGTACAACTTAACTTTTCCCAGACAGATGTTGCACAGCCGTCTTGCTGACTGATCTCTGCCTCTGAGCGAATGGATCTGCATTTGAGCAGGCAGTGGGAAATACGAGCATCATTCGAGCACGCGTGAATACGAATTCTTTATTGATGTGATAGATATTGTCAACCTCAACTTAAAATCTCTGCGTAAATGAATATATGTAGAGTCAACCAAATTTGGGAGGGATCGCATTGACATTAAATTGAATGTAGTATTTTTCTTTCCTTCCCTTCAACAATGGGAATGTGAACTACCAACGAATTACCAACGTGTTGACCATGCAAAATAATATACCATAACATGCAGCTTTCTCCTGTGGTCCCCCTTCTTTTTCCTTTCTAGAAGTCATGATAATACTATAAATTTCCCTGGATGACTTATTAATGAAATGCCTTATCAGATGCATTCAATGACTGTCAATTGAGAACTTTAATTTTTTGTCTTATCTCTGAACATTTTCAACATGTTACAGTCCTTCTATTGGCATTGCATAATTTAGAAACAGTCCAAAGATAGGGTATTTATTTTAATAACCAAGGAATTTCAATTTGAAAGTGGAGGTCTTAATTAGCAGTGGGGAAGACTGCAATATCCCTTCAGCATGTAAGCATATGAAATGTTAACTCCAATTACACATTCAAATATGATCATATTCTCAAAGGAAATGAGTGCAAACCATTGGTACTACAAAGCATTTTGTACTACAGTGTTTTTGAATGTGATCAATGCATGTTATATCAATAATCATACACAATGCACAATGATCCTGGAGTATATAAGAGTATATAAGCCAGATTACATATTATTTAGATCTACTGATCTAAACTGAGAAACATGCTATGACTTCCATTCTGAAACCAGGAAGAAGTTTTCAGTTTATAAAACTGTGTTTCTATTTGTGATCAGATCTAGAGAGGTTCAGCTACTGCAGTGAGTTTAATCATTATCTCAGTGTGTAACTAAATTGCCTGTGAATACAAGTGATCCATCATTTTCCTCATCGTTGCTACCACAACATAACACCATGTCAGCCACATGGTAGTAGCAGTACAAGCCCCTGACTATCCCCCAGTCAGCAGGGAGGAGTTAATTATAGGTTAGTTAGTATCTTTCAAAGATTTCAAACTGAGACTTAGATATACATAAATATATGCATATTCTTTATGCATATATGCAATAATAAGACAAAAATTACAACAATTACTCTGAAACACAACATTCAAGATTTAAATCTTTTTTTATTAAATGTTAATTTTGCAGCTCAGATCTGAGAAAGACACAAACAAATAAAACCTAAACTTATAAATTAAATATTAAATCTTGGATTTTTCTTCTCAATTTTAAGATAATATTTATTTAAAAAGTAAATTTCAGATACAAGTTAAATATTTATTTTCATTAAATATTCATTTTTTGAAATCTGATTCACGATATGAGATAAATAGTCATTTTAGCACTAAATATTATTTATCCTGTCGCAAGATTCAAATTATATTCATGTTTTGCGGTTTATATTTCAAAGATGTACATATAAGAAAAGATTTATTTTGGTATGCCACTTAAATCTGGGGAGGAAAAAAAACAGAGATTTACTCCTAAATATAGGGGGAACCACTTGAGAATTTTCTTGTTTTGTTTTACAATCGGCACGTTGCTTTTGATGTAATCCCGACCCCCGGAGAGAGAACAATATATGGAAAAGTCAAGCCAAATCTACAGTAAAATGCAATAAAATGCAGTAAAAGAAAGTACATAAACATTACTTTATGGTGGTCTCAGCCAGTTAATTTTTATATGATTGTCAGGGAGGGGAGAGTGTTCAGTTATGCCGTTATGCGATATATGATTGGTTGCTGGCGTAGACAAAGTGGGCTTGGCTGCTGGCGAATCATGCGTGGTTATTGAAATTCGAGCCGTATTTAAAAAGCCCCCAGGCTCTCCATGCAACCAGTGGTCCGAAGTTCTGCTGAGGTTGCTTTGCAGAGTGACGTGTCTGCACAGTAGCGCAGTGAGAAACCTCTCCGCAGCTGGGGGAAAGGCAGGGGGACTCTGCCATGCACTTCCCAGTCAACGGGCTCCTCTACGCGGGAGCGATCTGGAATTTCACCGACAATAATCAATCTTTGGGCTTCACCCCCACGGAAGATCCGACGATGGAAAACACCGGCAACGACAGTTCCATGAGAAATGACAGCGACCCATTTGGAAGAAACGAAGAGGTCGCGAAGATAGAGATCACGGTTCTGAGTATCACCTTCGTTGTGGCCGTCATCGGCAACTTGAGCGTTCTGTTAGCCATGTACAATACTAAGAAGAAGATGTCGCGGATGCACCTCTTCATCAAGCACCTGAGCCTGGCCGATCTGGTGGTCGCGTTTTTCCAGGTGTTACCGCAGCTGTGCTGGAAGATCACCTTTCGCTTTTATGGTCCGGACTTTCTCTGCAGAATCGTAAAGCACCTGCAGGTCCTGGGCATGTTCGCCTCCACTTACATGATGGTAATGATGACTTTGGACCGTTACATCGCCATCTGCCACCCACTGAAAACTCTCCAGCAGCCCACTCAGAGATCATACATCATGATTATCAGCACCTGGGTGTGCAGCCTGGTGTTGAGTAGTCCGCAGTACTTCATATTTTCACTCAGCGAAATCAAGAACGGGTCTGACGTGTACGACTGCTGGGGACACTTCATAGAGCCTTGGGGTGTCAGAGCGTACATCACCTGGATAACCGTTGGCATTTTCCTTGTCCCGGTTGCTATTCTGGTCATCTGCTATGGGTTCATTTGCCACAGTATATGGAAGAACATCAAGTACAAAACCAAAAAGAACACCGCGGAAACCGCGGCTAAAAACGATCTGATAGGGAAGTCCTCGGTCAACAGTGTCACCACCATCTCCAGGGCGAAGCTGAGAACTGTGAAAATGACCTTCGTGATTGTCCTGGCGTACGTTGTCTGCTGGGCTCCTTTTTTCACCGTGCAGATGTGGTCGGTGTGGGATAAGAACTTCATGTGGGACGGTATGTATGCTGATTATTAAATCCGGTTTCTTTCTAGAAAGCACACCTTTGTGGACCTTATCGCCAGGTAAAGACAGTACGGCTTATCACATAAAAACTGTGTATAGGATCATCTTAGAATACTTTCATTCCTTTAAACAACATACAGGGCGTCTATGTATAAAGGTAACAAGGAAATTGAAGCTCTACAAACGCTGCAAAGACTTTACGCAGCCTTTTGCGCACCTGTTTTCAGGACTTGTTGACAAGACGAATATTGCAATTAAATGTTACCTCCATCTTAACAGTTATACACAAATACATAAAGTGTATTATGCTGTGAAAACACGATATTGTTGCGTAAATAACGTGGATGAATTGTTTTGGAATGCGTAAAAAATACATAATTACAATGTACAGTTAAAAATGACAAATTAATAAATGTAGAGGAACACAACAGCTTAGCATGTTTGCAGTGACAAGAATGCAAAACAAGCTCGTCCGGTGTCATGGTGTTGTCTCTTCTGATATAATCAGGCGTTGCGACATCAAATAAGCGGACAATAAAATGCGCGGTATCAACAGCATGCATTTATAACGGGACAATGCGTATTTCCATTACGTAATCGCATGGACTATAATTTTAAAAATATGAACTGTAGCATTTCGAGAATGTGTGTGGTGCATTCTATTTATAATGCCACTTAATTTAAATGTCTTAATTATGTTTAAAAAAAGTTCATGGAAAAGGTGCATTTGAAATGTTCAGTTTGTTTCGAGTTGCTGTGGTGCCCCCTCCCTAACCTCCACCCATACCGGATCACGTATAAACAGTAGATTCCAGTTATAATAAACGGCTCATGTGTGAGGAGCGGTTACATGACCATTGCGTTTTTTTCGTGTTATTCGCTCCTGCAGATTCCGAGAGCACAGCGGTCACCCTCTCCGCGCTGCTCGCGAGTCTCAACAGCTGCTGTAACCCCTGGATCTACATGATCTTCAGCGGTCACCTCCTGTACGACTTCGCCCACTGCTTCCCCTGTTGTCACAAGATACAGCAGAAATTCAAGAAGGAGGACTCAGACAGCAGCATCCGGAGGACGACGCTCTTAACCAAAATGACCAACAGGAGTCCAACGTGCAGTTCGGGCACTTGGAAAGACTTCGAAAATTCGCCCAAATCCGGCACCTTCATCCCGGCAGAGTCCTGAATGATAATTTACTGCTTCGTTTGATAATTTATGAACACTTGCCAATAAGTGAATTCTCACAGTACCACAAGTCCTGTCATTATATTTACAATTGAAATTTCTGCGTAATTATACGGATGTTTATGAAAACGTGAACTTGATAGCTTGCCATTTTATTGTACTCTCTTCTGATATATTGGGTTCTTCACTTAATACTAACCTTTCAATAAACAGTACACGTAAACATACGTGGATATTGCAAAAAATATCAAACCATAATCAACAACAATAACAATAGTCAACAATACAAATTATTGTATTATGTGGTCATACCCTTGATACAAGACTAAATCAGCTGCACATTTGTATCAATTTGTACATGATTGTTGTGCATTTATATCCATGACAAATATCCACATTGCTCTGCTTTAGTGATCTTTGGTTTGAATCTTTGGAGGCTGCTACCAGCAATTACAGCATTCATAACAGATCATAATAAATTCATAAGGCACATATAATAAATAACATCCATCTTAAAATGGATGAAATACTGGTGGCCATAATCTGTCAACTACTCAAACGTCATAAGACTTTATAATAGTCACTTCCTAGATGACATTATGCCACAAGTTGGTGGTCTGTGGACTAAGTTGTTATTTCACTGGCTGGACATTTCAGAAATTGTTTTAGCTTTAGAGTGAACTGACTACAGCTAGCAATGATATAATGGTCACTTGAGCCGTTTCGTTTCCTGATGAGTTTACAGTGCAGCAAAGAGCCGCACAGCCTCAGCTGTTAGATTGTCTTTCTTTTATGAGGGTCTGTTCTTCATTTTCCACTGGGTCTGATCTTAAACATTGATATGCTGTTTTAAAAGTACAATTGTATGTAAATACATTTGGGAATTTATTTTTTTAACGTGGCAAGCTCTGTAAATACACGTCTTTACTACGAGGAACATGCTTTTGATGCAAGAATTACAGGCTTCTAACGGGCGTGGTGGAATTGCCTGTTTTGCTGTTATTGACTGCATTAATGTAGTATTCATGTTTCACACAATATGAAATTTGCACTTTTTACACAACTGAGCGAGTGTGGTTTACTATTCGTGATTCTGTTAATGTTAATTTTCAAGCTGACAAAATGATTGGTCCTGATTGTTTACAAAGCAAATCACTACCCGTCTTACAATAGACATGTGTATGTTCTGTTATCTGTCTCTCTCGTTCATGGGGAACTCACTTCCATAGACTCTTGTGTTTTTATAACAAACTATCATAACAATTATGTCCCCAATATGCTGCAAATGTATATTGTACATTGAAATATTTGAGTAGAGATTCATTGTTAAATGACGCATTATGTTACTCTAGTAAGGTGTGATCATGATTTCAGTAAGACTTGACTCAAAAAACTTGTTCATATAGTTCTACTTGACGCCATTTTGAATATTTTCATTAGTTCTCCATATACAACAGAGCAGTGGCGTGCTTTGTATTGGAACTTAAACCGCTAAGCTCATTTTTGGAATGAGTTTTTGATTTGGTTTTCTTCACTTTAAGCTGATGCAACATTGCATTTGCATATGAAACTGGTCGGTCCTGTAAAATAATTCTTAAGAATTCAGGTTCGTTTTTGTCCTCAGATGTAAAACCCGTCCCGCTTGTTAGCGTTGAGCACAGGTGAGCAGAGATACAGTCACACCTGTGGCAGTTCCTGAAGAAAGCTGCAGAGAGGTGCAGTGACACAGACACACACCCGGAAGGAAAGAGGGCCAATCAGTGAAGCAGGTCAATCACGGGGGAACAGGAACTTCTTAAACCGCAGTTCTCCGTTGAAACACCCATACAAGCTATGGATTAAAAAAAAAAAAATCACATTCCCACATGTGCCATGAAATTCTGCTATCAAAAATCTGAATGTGTTTGGTGGTGACGCTAACACACTGCTTTGTTGTTATGTTTTGTTTTTTGACTTCAGAATGCACATTTCAGAAGAGCCAAATGCCTGTTATTGCCTGCAAATAAGCATTTCTGTTCATTTCAACAATGTGTCAGTTGTCATGCTGGGCATGAATTATGGCAGGTCAAAATGGCATGATACAAAATATATCTTTATGATGCTCAGCTGTTTTTTGTGGCTGTAAATTTATGTAGATTTATACTGTATATTACATACACAAATATTACATTAAATCAAAAGTCATTTATCCTTACTGCAGAATTCTTAAGTTATGAAGAGTTATGAGAATGTTAAAAGAGTAACTTTAAAGAGTATTAAAGTTGTCAAATGTGTGTTTTTTTGCTTGTACACAGTGTAAATAAAATTTCACAGAGTATATAAATGCAGAAGGTAAACAGATTTGTGTCTCTGGCTGTTTTATTCTTCAGAACTCGAGCAGCAGTGATGTAACAGGTTTTACTGAAATTCCTTATGAGGAACTATGATATTACTCCTTATAAGGAGCATTTCAGCAAGTAGCAGTAACTAAGCATAAAGTGACAATGCATAAACCCGAACCACACCGCCGAAATGGAAGCACAGAATAGTGATTTTAGCATACAAAAAGTTCACACTTATTCTTAAGAGCAACATACCTACATCATGCCAACATTCAAACAAAGACCAATATAGATCCATAAAAGAAACATTACCTGATATCATGATGTTTATGTATCAAAAAGCAACGATCCATAAGAGCAGCATTGGCTTACACTGTACAAACACAGATATAGTACATAACAGTGTTTGGTAAGAGCGGCATTATGCTGTGTAAGATTTAAGATAAGGTTTTGATATTAGTTTACTGACACACTATGATGTGTCTGGGTTAGGGGAAGCAAAATGATGTGTGAACAGGTGGGTTTTTAACCCAAATCATAGAAGGGATTCTTTAGTTCTGACTCCAGTGTGCAACATGTCATGGAGAGGAGGAACTGGCAGACAATCAGAGACTGCTCAGCTGAGATCTTGTGTAAGGATCTGAAAAGAAGAGGGACTCAGGAATCATGTCTCTGACTGTCTTGTAGGCTAGCACTGGCGTCTTTGGTTTGACGGAAAATGCAGGTGAAGGCCAGTGAAGAGAGTGAAGGACAAGCAGTCTGAGAGGCTGAAGGCCAGTCTAGCAGTGGCATTCTGAGCGGATTGAAGCAGTCTGGAGGTCTGTCCTGGCTCTGCTCCTTAATTAATTTCTCTGCTCTTCTTAATTTCTGCTCCTGTCAGGCTAGGCCCATACTCATCGAGAGCCTCAAATGTTCAAAATTGTTACTGATGATGGAGGGATATTTTGACAAAATTGGTAATATCCCACAACACATTCCTGGTTTTAAGATAAATTTTGAAACTTCCAAATGAAAAGTTCATAAAAACAAACCTGCTGCCAAAATTAAATTAAATTAAATTCAACATTTTCAATGATAATTAGTTTTTATTCAACTCAGAATTTTTGTAAGCCATTTCATCTGTATCTGAAAACCCTTTTAATTATTTTTTTTTGTGCGAGGAATGGTTATCATGGAACTTCTGTACGTGATTATGTATCCATTCTCTGTGTTATGTAACCACAAAATCCATTCTTAACTTTCTGAAAATCAGCAATAACAATGACTACTGTCAAATATCTTGCGTGCTCTCTATAAAATCCCCACTGACCCCCACTGATCTACTTTAAATCCAATTCAGTACATACAGCTTGAAATAACTGCTCTACCAGTGTCAACAAATAAGGGAATAGAGAATATCACAAATCTGGAAAGGCTGACAGACACAGCTGAACAGAGTACAGAGCATGTGCTGTTATAAGCAAGAGTCCAGGGAAGGGGAGCTTTTTTAGGCACATCACAATAGTTTGTTTTACTGTTTTTGTTTAGAACTTTTTATATTGTACATTTACTCCACACTCAGTCTTCCAACAATCCTCCAATACCTATTATATAATAACATACGACAGACAATTTTTAAAATTTTTTCCAGTGTTATCCTCTCTGTTACGATAAAGGTCCTCTGGAACCACAAAATTTTATGAGGATTTTCAGCCTGGAGCCCAGGTTCTCACATCAATAAGGTTCCCTTGCACTCAGCTACCCAGCCCCCTAACAGGAATCAGCCCATAGGAGCTGGGAGAGCAGGAAGCAGGGCAGCCTCTGGGTTTTCTCTCCATGGGACAGAGTCGAGAGGAGACCGTTTCCAGGCACTCTGGGCCTGCGGAGAGCTTTTCTCACATGCTCTCAGTGTCCCCGTAACACAGCTGCGTTCCAGGCTGATCGGAAGGGCCGCTGCCCACTGCCCACGTGAGGGCGGCGGGGGCGTGTTGGCCTCCACTTACAGTGATTTTGTGTAATGGAGTGTCGGAACAAATGTGCGCCTGGCGTATCTGATGGTGTTCAGGCCACCGGGACAAGCGCTCCCATCCGGAGGCCCGGCCCCGCTGGGAGCCGCTCCGGGAAGGAGGAAATTACCCCCTCACCGCAGGGTGTTGCACCAGGTGTTTCAGGGTACCCCTCCCTGCGCACCCCCCCACAGCCCGGTCTCTCGCTCTGGCTGCTAGCAAGAGCCCCACGGCCCTGCTCTGTCAGGCCCAATAATGGAGGTCAGAATCAAACCTCAATCTCACGCAGTGCACACATGCTGCACCAGCCAGGCCCACGGCAACCGCACCAGCCAGGCCCAAAGCAACTGCACCAGCCAGGCCCACAGCAACCGCACCAGCCAGGCCCACGGCAACCACACCAGCCAGGCCCACGGCAACCGCACCAGCCAGGCCCACGGCAAACGCACTAGTCAGGCCCAAAGCAACCGCACCAGCCAGGCCCACGGCAACCGCACCAGCCAGGCCCACGGCAACCGCACCAGCCAGGCCCATGGCAAACGCACTAGTCAGGCCCATGGCAACCGCACCAGCCAGGCCCATGGCAACCACACCAGCCAGGCCCACGGCAACCACACCAGCCAGGCCCACGGCAACCGCACCAGCCAGGCCCACGGCAAACGCACTAGTCAGGCCCACGGCAAACGCACTAGTCAGGCCCATGGCAACCGCACCAGCCAGGCCCACGGCGACCACACCAGCCAGGCCCATGGCGACCACACCAGCCAGGCCCACGGCAAACGCACCAGCCAGGCCCACAGCAACCGCACCAGCCAGGCCCACGGCAACCGCACCAGCCAGGCCCATGGTGACCACACCAGCCAGGCCCACGGCGACCACACCAGCCAGGCCGATGGCAACCGCACCAGCCACATCCATTGCAACCGCACCAGCCAGGTTGATATTACCCGCACCGCTCCATATCACGGGCACAGGGGTCCCACAAAAGCTTTTCCATTTAGCCTGATATTTAATGGCCATTAAACAGGGATTTCCATGCTCTCCAAGCATGTGCTTGGGAAGCCAAAAGTGGTCAAGGTGGCCTCCGGCTCTCCTATCCAGCTCTCTGATACATACATTTCTGTACGTACCGAAGGCCACAGGTGCTGCCTTGGAGCAAATAATGGCTTTACTGAGGAGGTGTGTGAAATGACAGCATGCAGGCAATGTGGCAAGATCTACAGCTGTGATTGCCACATGGCCCAACAGCAAAGACCCCCCAGGCTGATTCACACAGCACACTATGTACCAAGCCATTAAAAGAGAACCTGGATGTACTTAACATAATCTGTACGGCACTGGTCTCAGGAAAAGAGAGGAGAATATTCTCTGGGTTGCATTAATATGATCCTCAGCCCCCCCCCTATCTTAATGCTGCGTTTGGGATTGTTCTCGACAAACCGTGTAATTCAGACCTTACTCGAGTTGAGGTTCTCATGTCTCTTTGCGTTAGCATGCAGCTCCTCTGAAGAAGAAACACATAGGAATGCACGTCATCGGGAAACAGATCTGTAACTGACATCTTCTTTTGGGCTGTTAGAGAGAGACTGTCATGCTTCTCTCACAGACCTACGTGAGTCTGTCTCTGCTCGCTCCTGGAGCTATGCATGCGCCCCAACACCCCCCCCCCCCCCCCCCAATTAGCCTGACGGTGCTGATAATCCCAGGTGATGTTAACAAATCTTTCTTGGTGATTACCCACTGGCTTCATCGGTGCGTGGGCGAGCCAGTTCATCAAGACGATTATTTCCTGACATGGAGGCATGTTTTATATTCAGTGTAAGGCCTTTGTTTGTCATGGCATTCATCTAATAAAATGTTCTTTAGGAGTCATGGCAATTGCAGAGCCTTGGCCATATTGACAAAAATGATTTCGCAAGGCAGTTGAAATAGAAGATTGTTCGAAGCACAAAGACAAATAGATGGACACTTCCCTGCAATCACGTCTGTAGGAAAGCTTAAATGACTGCAATAAAATTGACTGCAGACTTTATTTAAAAGTTTTGAGTTTATGAAGTATGAAAAGTCTCTTATCTCAAAGCGAACTCTGAAGACTAATGCCATACCCTGTTACTATCTGAATAGGGATTAAATAACACTTCAATGAATAGAATCCATTATTTCCATTACATCCTTGGTACAAATGTTGCACAAAACCAAATATAATTCCTGGACTGAGAACTGAGAAAGTTGTGTCAATGTAAACATGTCATCTCTAGGCTCTGAATTGTCTTTTTAACTGATTACCATGACACTCCGACCACATTCTTATCATTACAACACAGCTCCATCAGGGCAAATACAAAACTAAAAAACACAAACAAAAACACAAAAATATTCAAATGACTGGGAGGATCTTATATGCACTGATAAAACATTAACAGAGCGAGACATCTGTGGCACATTACATCTTTTCAATTTAAATTAATTTATACAATTTTAATTAAGTGGATTCACTTACTTTCCCATATTATACAAGATACATTGTATATGTACACATACAAGTTTACGCACTGCTATGCCATACTATTGACTAGATTTCATAACTCCATGGAGTTGAAACCCCATTCTCTTGTCCTTAAATTTGCACATAAATATGTGTAACACATATGAAAGACTTTAACTGTGCCCCACAGATCACAGAATCCTGACATGTCAGCCAAGTACTTGACTAATCTCTTCATAAATAAGTCACCACTGCAGTGAGGAAACTGAGCATTAGCATTAACTGATCCCACTTACTGGTTCTCTGTGAATTACGGGAGTTTTTGAAACTTAGCGTAAGGGCTTTGTTGCATTTGTTTTTGTTGTCCTTTCCATGCCCATTCTGATTTACCTGACAACTCCGCGTGAAAGGAAGCGGAGGTGATACAGCCGTTAGCATGTCTAAAGATGGTCCGTGCTCCAACTGGACTTTGATACCTGTTTCAGAAATGCTTTGGATGATGACTGGGTACGTGCTCTTCTGACACACAGCCTTTTGCGCAGTTCAAAGCTCTACTGCCCTACTCCTTCATGGATACACTTGTGATGTTGTCTGTTTCCTGGGGTCTCGGCTTCAGGGAACCGGGTAACAGCATCCGTTCCAGACGATGCGAAGCATGTTTCCTGTCCCCCTTTCACACAATGGGCCACAAACACCCATTCTTATAAACCAGATTCACTCCCCTAAAATATCACTCAGGATAACAGACAAAAGGTACCGTAGATCAGCAAGATCATTGCAGCGCTGAAATTATTTGCAACAATAAATTATATTTTATAACCCATTATATTTTACAACCTGTAACCTAGGCAAACTGTAATTGTCTCAGAATGTTCTCTTCTCGGTTTTGAGCCCATCAGCAAAGTGCAGGGTGCCGATTGACATAATTGTCTAACACAAACGCATTGAACAAAGGGACCCGAAAACAGGACGCCCATTTCCAGGGGTCGCTCCAGTGTGGAGGATGTGACTCCACCCCCCCAGGGCCTCATGAAAAGAGGAGATGAAAGAGCCCCCATCAGCGAGAACCAGGGTCCTCTGCAGCGGCTTCACCCCAAAACTAAACAAGCCACTTCCACTCTCTGGGCCGGGAGCTATTGTTTTTTTTTTGCTGTTTCTAGGTCAAAATATGCGAGAATCGTGGTAGAGCAGTTAGGGCCCTGCTCTGTGCACCAAGTTCAAATCCAAACAGCGCAGCTCCTCACCTTCTCCTCTGTCCGCCGTCTGATTGGGGTTCCTCCGTCTCGAGGATGTGCGCACCTTTCCAGCAGATTCTCTCTCTTTCTGCCGTCCAACAGGAAGCAGCCAGAACAAGCCACTGGAACATTATGCTCTTGGATGGTCTTTAATTTTTATTAGCTGCTGACGTTCTGCTGCCCTGTCCCTCTCACATGAAGCGCAACACCCCGTTACGATCCTGGCAACGCCCCGGTTACAACTTTCCAGAAGCTGAATCACGGCCTGTAGATTCTGAGAAGAGCAATTACGACTGATGATATCCGAAATTATGAATTATGTATTCCGAAAAAGAATCGGACACACTAAAATGGTCTACATCGTTAAATCGAGATAAAATTTCAACGTCCATGTGCTGAGCTTCAGAAACTGTAGCAAACTTTGTTATGGCTATCATCGGGGCTGAAGTAGGGCTAAAACTCTACTGTGCTTACTGGGCATAAGAGCATCTGCTAAGCAGACGCAGGTGACCTTTGCCGTTTTCAGATTTTCTGATCGTGTTGTTGCATATTTGCAACAGGCACCATCATGCCAACACCGACACGCTTACATTTTTTACTCCTTTATTCCCTTATTGTGTCAGTAATAGTCACTTGCACTTATTGCTTTATGTCATTAAATTATTTTGTGTTATTGTTGGTTATTATTTTGTGCCAGGAACATCCCCTGAGTCATCATTATCAGCGTGGAACTGTATTTAGGGGTTTCCCCTGTTTCCAGTACCTCAGGAATGACTCCGCTGGGAATGGCAAGTTTCTCATAAATCCTGTGAGTTTAAGAGTTCACTTGAAAGCATTTTGTCCCTTAGTGTTGGTGCAGGAATGGATCCAAGCCCTGCGTCCCCGCTGGCTCACTGATGTGTTCTGTCCTGGACCAAGTGACAATCCACAGCTGGTGGCCCTGTTCTGTGCTCTCAATAGTGTCCCTCTACAACCAATAGACCAGGCTGCTACTGCAAGGCTTAAGACCCATGCATACAGCTCACCAGTTAGAGAGTCTAATTCACAACTGCTCAGTGACAGTATTCCACATGTGTGGCATATGGCCTTACTTTTATTGAATGGCCACGCTGGTGTGAAATCTATGTACTACCAATTGGGAAGCTTTGGGTTGTTAGAAGCCTCTGGCGGTACAAGCTTGACAGCTGAAAATGACCATAGTAGTGTGTGGTTCTGCAATATATAACTGCACTTATTATGGCAATGTTTCCCACAGTTGCGCTGTATTACAGGCATGGCGGTAATGATTCAGTGTCTATACAGCCACATGCCTAACCCTATTGCACCCACATTTTTTAAAGCTGGATAAGATCGTCTGCCAAATGAATAAATTAGAAATGTAAACGTAATTTGATCCACTGACAAACTGCATTGAGCTGCTGTGTACACTGAGAGCTGTGCAGATTTTTCCAAAACACCAGCGTCGCTGCCAGAGATTCCTCCGAGGTGATGCATCACTTCACCTGAAGGCTGCTGATTTCCTTCATCTCGGGTTCTCTTGCCACATGCTCGGAAAAAGGATGGGTAAAATAGACTCAAAGACAAGACACTCCCTATAACCGGCGTTATATATGAGAGCCAAAAATTCAGAATTTATTATTGCGATCCACAAAACAAGGCAGACAGGGAAGCAAGTTCTGACTTTGTATCGATAATGAGACACCTTGAAACAATTCACTGGCATAAATCTCGAGTGATTACAGCTAAAGAGCACAATGCCCAACCAAAATGATCCTTTCTCTTCTTTTTTTTTTTTTTTGAAGGGCTTTGATCTTTCTCAAATCACAGAGATGGGTCTTGGACTTCAACTGGGAAGATGAAGGAGAGGCATAACTCAAAAACAGAATTGGGAAAGAGAGGCCAACCTTTGGATTCCACCTTCCACACCCCCAACACCACCACACACCGTCACAAAGGAAAACAATGAGTTACTGTTTGAAGCATTATCTTTCACTGCGTAAATCTGTCACTTGTTAAGAAATCAATCCATTAAGAATTCCATTTCTTAGATTCCATCATTGCCTCTTCATCTCCTATTCCATTTAAGTACAAACTATTTGAAAATTGTGACACAGGACTACCGATGATTCAAAATGCTGCAATATGACTTTCAGAGCACTGTAAGAGTATTGCCAAATTTCATTTCATCGGAAGAAAAGAACACCAATATAGAATATGAATATAAACTATCTGAGCTCCCTCAGAGATTTATTTATTTACGCATTATATCATAGCTGTGGTTTCGGTGTCTATATTAAACAGGATATATGATTTAGACATTTATTGAAATAAACCATAAGCTTTTCCCAACCAACAGCTACACATTTACAACATCTAATTGTTACCCTGAATTCCAGGAGGTCTGTGAATAAAACAACATAACCAAACAAGAATGAAGCAACCAGGGTGCAACATCATGAAAGCAGAACTTAAAAGTATTAGAGGATGCAATAATAACATAATTATTAAATGCATAGTTGATTTAACCCTGAGGACCCTCTTTGCAACAGAGGAACCAACTAATATGCTGTCCGTACCATGTGGTGAATTTAATGAAAAATATTGACGATCAAACTCATCAATGATATTGGTTAATAACTGTAACATTGAGTTGGGTGGGAATGCAGGACTCCTGGCTTGTATCAGTCCTGAAATAGCTCAATAGAAAAAGTCACAAAATGTGAAGCAAAAGCATTTCCAGTGATCTGTAACCTGCAGGGGTAGGCATCCAAATGATAAAATGATCACAGCGATCATTAATTCCTCAGTTACAGTGCTGGGCAATGCTGGCTTAAACACGTAACTAACTAAAGACATTCGGACTCAATACACAAAACATGAGGCAATGTCACTCCTGCTGCATAGCGGTAAGGAGCAGGGCTCGTAACCAAAAGTTTGCTGGTTCGATTCCCTGCTAGAGAACTGGAATAAGCCCAGTTATTGCATATTCATGGTATGAATAACACATTTAGAGCCTCATCATTGTATCTTTATTAATGACTAAGACTGAACGTTAGGAGGAAATGTCGGAAGATGTGATTCATTGCACTAAATATTTCTGAAATAATTTATTCTAATACACATTAGTACCATCATTAAAACTGGTACCAAGGAACTGAAAAAATAATCCATTTTACATTTAGAGAGTGATGGTAGAGAAGATAGTAGCATTCATTTCTCTTGAATTGTCCATGTATCAGTAGTGCAGTTTCCAAGAAACCATTTCCACTCAAGGCCACTGAACAAGTCACACACAGCAGGAAAACTTGGGCTAGATCCTTGTTTGTTCAGAAGTGCCTCTGTGGCATTTGTAGATATTCAGAATGTCTAACGCAATCCCTTGTGAATTCTATTATTCTACCATCCGAACAGCTCCCTCATTTCCCAGTTACAGTTGCACTGTCTGTGTAATCATGGGGCAGAAGCTTGGTTTAAATGAAACCACAAAGAATGAGACCCTCACAACACGTGACATTTCGGATGTGTCCATATTCTCACAAAGTGTCGTTTTTTTTTTTTTTGTCCTCCGGGCACTTCTGTCCCAGAAACTCGTTCTGACCCATCTGTCCTCCTCCTGCTGTGGAATCTGCGAGAAGTCCAAGGCTCACAGTCAAGCGGTCTGGGAAAAAGCGATCAATCGCAGATTTGCCATGTGAATCGCGTGATGTCACCCGACATAAGCTCGGGTCAAAGCGCACAGAGAAGGGGGGGGGGGGGGGGGGGGGCGTTATTTTTGGGCTTCCTCCTGTGATTGAGCACGGATTGCCGAAGAGAGGACATCCCTCTTCATCCACAGAGATTTCACCCCACACACAGAATGCATGTCATGCCTCCATGAGAAATTAGGCAGGCTTTCTCCAAGAATAGTAGTTTAGGCATTTTGTTTTTTTTCCGCTATAAATTAAACGCCTTAAAAGACTTGGCCAAATAAAACAGACAAATGAATAAAGACTGTCTGTCTGCATACTCGGGATGAGGTGGTCTGACATATATGCTTAGAGTACTGTTGACTCATGGGTGTAATTTTCTGTCCTGATATGCCAGTGTAACGCTCAGACAGATTGTTCTCACTCAATGTTAGAGTGATTTAGCCTACCACTGCCCCCTAGTGGCACTCTGTTGCATTTTTTTCTTGTTTGCAGTTCAAGTGCATCCTCAAGCAGAACAACATCCCATTTACTGTAATTGCCAACAAAACTGTGAATTTGAGGTGCACAAATCTCCGCTTTTTTGGTTTCATTCTTATTGTACTTTTGTCTTTAGTTTATAGTGAAATACCACCTACGGTATCAAGTAGATTTACCATTGCAACAAAATAACAAAAATGAAAATGTAAATATGAAGATTTTCCTGCTAACTTTATTTCACTCAGCATGAGAGTCTACTCTTTGGATGTCCCTGTGCTGCTTTTTATTCTTGGCAAATACTACTTTTTGGCTTAGAATTGCACTATATCATGTCGAATAAATTTGGACAATTACTATCAAAGCAAGGATGAGATATTCAGAAACGTCCTTTTTTATTACAAGGGGTTAAGACCTTGAAATGTATTGCTTGCTTTCCTCTCAGAATAGCAGATGTTTTCCGCATGAGTCAGTCTAATTGACCGTGTCCTGTGCTAAGACGCTAACAAGACAGAGCATTCTCCAGCGCATCGCCAAAGTAACCGTGCAAATGGAGGCGGAGGAATGCAGGGAGCCCCGGTGCTGGGCCGTCCGGACGCCTCACTGCGTAACGGGGCAGGTGTGCCAGGTCAGCGGGGGGGTGAGGGGGTAGACTGCGCAGGCACGCAGGTCCGAGGCATGCTGGGAAATAATGCCCATCTCATGCCTCCCTTCCCACCTATAGAAAATCCTATGTGCTGGGGCAGTATAGCATAGTGGCAAGGAGCAGGGCTTGTATCTGAAAGGTTGTTGGTTCGATTCCCTCGCTGGGGCACTGCTGCTGTACCCTTGGGCAACATACTTAACCCATGATTGCCTCAACAAATATCCAGCTGTATAAACGGATAACATTTTGTAACCTCTGTAAGTCGCTCTGGATAAGAGCATCTGCTAAATGGCAAAAATGTAATGTAATGTGTCATTCCCTGGTGAGTATCATTTCTAGGAGCTTATAGTATTTGCAGATATTCATTTCAAGGAACATGTAACTGCAATGATTAAGCAGTCAAAAAAAAAATCTAGAAAAGTATACAGTATTTCTGTTAATGCAACTGTACATTGCATACTGTACACATGTAATGTTAACTCTACCAAACAAGATCAAATACAGTTTTGAAAACATGTTCAACATTTTAAACAATGTGGTTTTATTACCCTGGTTCCTCTGATTCTTTTTAAATCCTTAATGTGCGAAACATCTGCTAGCTTAATATCAACGTATAGGGCATCTGATAATAACAGTGAAAGAATATGCTATTATACTATACCATTTACATTACAGTATATTTTTATATAACCTTTATACAACCTTAATAACCTTTGGTGCCATAAACCTCTGAGGCGTGTTTCCCCCTATAAATTAGTTTATTAAATGCCATGAAAATGGCAATGCGTCTCTGTAATTGTTTACTTTTCCTAGCACAAGTAAATCACCAGTTTTTTGCTGTAGTTTTTTTTTTGCAGAGACCAATGGTTTGTCCAAGAAGAAAAAAAAAACATATTTTCTCTGATAAAGAGTAATAAAAGTAATGAATGGCCAAGAATATATCTGAGGTAGATTTACACAACATCTTGAGTTTAGGATTTAAAACCAGATGTGATCAGAATACGAATGTGTAGGTGATAAATCTCTCCACTAACGATCATAGTTTTTTTTCTCATGACGGGCTCTTGCCAAAATCAGCGTACATCGTACAATTTCTGATCATAAAAAAAAAAAAAAAAATTCTTCAGAAGAATTACATTCACTTGGTGGGTTCTGATAATTTAGCGAATAATCTGAAAAATCACTCTTCTTGGAGCCTTGGTCTTAAGCCCAAGACATAACAGCCAAGACCCTGCACAGTCCAGGGCTGGAACGCAGAAGGCACTGAGAACAGAAAAACCACTGACTGAATACACATGCAGATTATGAAGTGCTCTACTCGTGATACAGTGACACCTTGCGTTCCAGAAGGAAGAGGGATGATTATTCCTCTGATCAGACAACACACATGACTGACGTGCACATGTTACATAACCCAGCTCTGTTTCAACAGTAATTCTGCATATTCTCGTTTGCCGCTGTATTGCTGCCACAGTGTCGGAGCTCAACAGGAATATTTGAACTGGGCAGCAGTGTGGGGTAGTGGTGAGAGGTACGGCTTGTAACCAAACGGTTGTTGGTTCAGCTGCTGCTGTACCCTTGGGTGAGGTACATCATCCATAATTGCCTCAGTAAATATCCAGCTGTATAAATGGATCAAACTGTAACCTATGTAAGTCTCTCTGACTAAAAGCGCTTGCTAAATGACAGTAATGTAATGTGCTGTAATGAATGTACCACAGATTCAGGCTTGACCGCAACACTGAGGACACAAGATAACTCCCGAAGGCCCGGGGCAGGCAGGAAGTGTGGAACCTGGAAACAGTGCTTTATCTAAGAGGAAGAGTGTTATCAACGAGCCGCGCTTGACACGCTGGAAGTGGAGAGTGTTGGGGGCTGAGGCGATAACAGAGCGAGGGGCCGTCTAGACAGATGTCCTGACAATGCCCTGATGAAATGTCACCTCTCCTTTCAACAGCAAAGTCCTTGCACCTTGACATATGGTAGGCACACTCCAGGGTGTTAAGATAAATGTGTGACATAGCCCTAGGTCTATCAACCCGCACCATAAACAGCACTTTTATATATATTAGCTTCATTTCCCTTAATTCTAAAATGAGGTTACCTAGGGTTCCCACTTGAACGGCGCACAGCAGAGAACTGCATCTATCTCATTGCCTGCTGAGAAAACCTAGCAGCTCCTCTGGCATTCGGCACACAGCAACATTTCTAACCGGTTTTGGAGTCTAACTCACAAAAAAAAAAAACATCCCTCCTCCTCCAAACGCTGACCTTAGATCCCGAGGCTACCTGCGCACCACCTTAAAAGACTGTGGTGAAGTCTCAGGTGCAGGAATGCTGCAGCTATGTTTCATTGCATTGCTGCCGTTTAGCTTAGGTTACAACTTTTACATGCTGTCCATTCATACAGCTTGATATTTACTGAGGCAATTCTGGGTTAAGCCCAAGGGTACGGCAGCAGTGCCCCAGTGGGGAAATGAAACAGCAGCCTTTCAGTTATAAGCCCTGCTCCTTAACACTATGCTACAATGCCACCCCCTATAGGACACAGGGCTGAAGAATCACTGTAATTTGGGATGGCACTGCAGTTTAGGGGGCAGCGACTTGCCCCCCCACCCCGTGACCCATCCTGGGTCCCCCCTCCCCATGGTAGCAGCGCTGATGACCACAGAATCCCCCCCGCCCCAGGGTGTGACAGTGGCTCCTCTCTCCCCTGAATCACATTACATCACATTACATCACATTACATTATTGTCATTACCCAGAGTGATTAACATTCAGTAGCTTTTTATCCACTTTCTATTTTATCCACTTACACAGCTGGATACTGAGGCAATTGTGGGTTAAGTACCTTGCCCGAGGGTACAACGACAGTGCCCCAATGAGGAGTTGAACCAGCAACCTTTTCGTTATGAGCCCTGCTCCTTACCACACTGCTGTCCCCTGCATAATCCCTCCTAACAGAGCTGCCTCCGACAACCCCGCCCTAAAGACCAGGCCACACCTGCATCCTCATGCACCAAGCCTTCCGCCTGCGGAGACTACAGCAAGGCACCGGGAGAGCAAATATATCTGCGGCTGTAATGGCCGGCTGACATCAGAGGGACCCCGCCTCCCGGCCAGGAGCTGCCCAGTGGAAGAACGGCTTTCCTGCTGCGGGGCATTCAGGAGCTCAGGGCTGCCAGCAGGGAAATGCCAGCCAAAGTCCTGTTTGGGTTATGTGGTAAGAAACCAGCCCTGCCAAGAATCTCAGACCCTCAGCCATGTGACTCAGCCTTGACCTCAAGTGGTGAAACGTTGTTATATCATTACCATGCTTTTAAAGAGAATGCTGGAAACAGCAGTGTCTACATCTAATAAGAATAATATCAAATTCAGCAGTACCAATCTGGTATGCAACTTAAAATGGCAGCAAGCATATAGTTGCGGCATTTAATACCACACTATTTTATCTAAATGTTTTGTCCTTATTTCCGTGTGTCTATGTTAGTAATCTGAGATCTTTAATGAATCACTAATGCAAACAGATTTAAAAGAGTGTTATCACATCAACTGCTGGCTGTAATTGGGTCAGTGGATTCTCCTCACAAAAACACTCCTGAATTATAAATGCAAACTCTGTGCCAGTTTGGCTTCATTAAGTTTCCGAGTTCATTAATTCTTACACGGGCCAGTTTTCTTCCAACTGAAATGAAGTCTTTTGTCCAGATTTCTGTAACTTACATTATATCATTGAAGGTTACAACAGATCCAAAGCCCTTCCTATTGGGAATATGTGAAGGTTAGATATTTCATTCTAGAAATATAGAAGTGCAACTTTCTGCCCCTGATCCAATGGATAAAGACAGAATGATTTCAGAGCACAGTACTCTACAGATAATCGATATCCTCATTTTGAAAGGCCATCAGATGCAAATTTCACCATGGAGTGCTCGGTGCATTTGAATAGCAGATGATATAAAGGTTATTTTAGTGAGTGTAGATGCTTATCCAGTTTGAGATACCCAGTTATATATTGGGCTTTCTGTGATGGTTCAGTAATCCATTCTGTCGCTGAAAGGGGAGACCTGCGTCTGAGCCCTGGCGGCTTCACAGATCTGACCGAATAAAAATCAGTGTGGGACAGTAGGTTAAAAGGGGCACGGAGGCTTCCCATAGGGGGTCGAGGCAGTTCAGGGGAAAGACGTCTCTCTTTTTTGTCTGGTTGTTTTGTTTGGTTGATGAGCTACACCTGATACCGGGTTCAGGTTGCGGGTGCAGGCTACAGGTGGACTTACCTTTGAAAACCTGCCATTTAGAGCTTTTGAAGGAGGCTTTTCATTCGCTGGCTCCTGACCTGTGTCACCTCTTCATTCGAGTCACTCTCTCTGTCTGTGAAGCACAGTCAAGGACGTTACAGAAAGGGAACATTAGGGGGAAAACGGGCAAGAGCATTCAGTGAGGACAGCTTTTGCGTGTAGTGCATTAAGAGGCTATCTGAAGCTTTTAAGCACAAAGAGAGAAAAATGTATTGAAAACCATTTCAAGATACCGCTTTATTTTCCCGCTCACTGCAATATAACCAAAGAGATCAGCCAAACACAACAGGAGATGTAAAATTTTAGCAGTCGGTCATACCGCAGATATGAGGTTCAGCTATGCTATACAGATGCTATTTAACTAAAAAAAATCTATTGTGCATACAGTGCATACAGCACTGCAGAGCACTGAATGGTCTCAATAATATGGAAGATTTAATGGTCTATACTAATTAATTTTAGCAAGATATAAACTGGTACTGCCGGAGGTTGTACAGGAAGACTGAGCAGTATTTTGCATAGCCTGTAATTTTTAACTAGACAAGAACTTCCTTACGGTGAGTGATACACAGCGTGGCAGAAGGGACCCTATGGAAACAGATTGTGTAGTTCCTGCCATCAACGCTTTGGACAGTTCCAACCCTCACAATTTCATTTCCGCAAAAACCTTATCCGCCTCGTCACCGAGACGTCTGAAACGTTACGCCTAACTTTGGAATGGTTTCAAAGCGCGTGAGACAGACTGCATTCGTGCACTGACACATACATTTTGTGTAACTGCAATTGAACAGTTATGTATTCCTGCATGCTGTGGACCGAGCTTAATACACCTCTCCATCAAACAGAGGCCATTGTCATTGTAATGTCAGCATTTGCGGTGCAGGCTTTGCCGGTGCATTGGGGGATAATGCTTGTCTTCACAGTGTCTGCACTTGTTCGTGTTATCTTTGTGCAGGCTTTGAATGCTATGCACAAGGTAACAGCGATACAGGTGCCTCTCTGGAACCAGGCTTGACATTTCAATGCAGACTGAGCCAAGACACAACAATCGAACCGCACAATGCAGGTCTCGCCACGCTCACGAGTCCAGGATACCCCTGTGGGTATGCACAAACCCCTTCATCTACAGTGAGCCTTCTGCAGTGTGTACAGGAAATACTCAAAACGCTGACCTTTCACTGTTCCTTTCTGAAAATAGTCACTTAAATTTTTAACATTTTATTACATGATACTTGATTCACTTGTTTGACTGAGAACTGTAACACGGTCTCATTATCCATCCATATTTCTATTTGAATGTAAAATATTTATTTTACGCATAACATGATGGGAGGTGACTGAATAGCTATTTTGACTAATCACGCATACCAGTTTCACTGGTTTATGTTTCTGGGGAGATGACAGGGATAACATTAACTCTATAGGGTTTGCTCTAGAGTTCTGTTCTGTTCATATACACTTCACTAAGACTACATATTTCACGGGACCTGACAATAACATTTTTGTTTATAGCATTGACCCAGCTGATGGTGGATGCTTTTCCTCTTTCACACTCACCTCTTCAGCCAGGTGACCCTGTGAGGGGCAGTAGGATGGCCACCCCTGTATCACGGAGACGTGTGGAGCAGGGCAGGGAAGAGATTTCACAGCAAAAAGCACTATAAAGACTCCTACAAAGACAAAACCAAAAATGGCTTTTGGAATATGGTATTAAGCAGCGGTGTCAGACTATTTCTCGAGAGTGTTACAGTATATGCCTTTTAACATTCCAGCCTCTGTTACTCTAATAATTGCTTAATGGGCCAAATTGTTTAGGCTGACGCTTTAACATTTTGGCAGATGTTGCATAACAGCAAAAGATACCGGCAAGTAAACTATCTTACAATGCATGTCTGTATATTTTGGGAAATGAGAGGTGGAAATGTGCATGTCTACCTGACTAACTGGACTGAGTAAACTTTCCATTTGACATTTTCAAGTTTGAAATCCCTGGTAGAGAGTGTAAGTGATATTAGATACAATGTGATGACAACAAACCACATGGTAAGTATCTCCTCAGGAAAACAGGAGAAAACGGTCATGCTGCTGTTTCTGTGCCTAGGTATGGAGTCTAATAAATTAAGGTAAATATGGTTTATTTACAGCAGTCACCCAAGTCGCATGGTTGGTACCCCGTAGACCCGAGTTCGAGGCCGGGTGGAGTGACTGCTCTCACCCTTCGCTACACCCCAGTACAAAAAGGTTTGAATACAATAATAAGGTAACAATAGTAAGAAGCATAGGCGTCATTTACGCTGGGGACGCTGGGGACATGTCCCCACCACGTTTTGTCGTGGCCCATTTCGTCCCCACCACTTTGAAAAGGTATGAACACGTTGAACCCCTCGTTGTCCCCACCACTTTTCAAAACAAACTGACACCCGTGGTAAGAAGAAGCATAACCTTTTAAAAACTCAATTTCAGTTTTCCAGATGCTCCCAAAAGATGCAGACTGAAATGCATCCACACCATGTACAAGCTTGTCAGGACTGCTACTTCGCTGCTCTCCAGTCTGTAGCTCTGGGTGAAGCATTCCCACAAGGCATATAGGTCTGTTTTTTTGTGAGTTCTTACACTTAATACCTGTGAATTTAGCCAGTCAAACAGGTGTGCTCAGGCAGCATCACAAGCCTACAGATAGTCATAGCTAATGTTCAGAGAACGCTGCCTTCACCAACAGGGGTTATTCTTGTTGGACCCTCTACTATCCGGGTCAGTGACCTGGAAAGCTTACTATCTCTACTTGCAACATTCTCAAGAGAAAATTGCGACCATGCGCTAACAAAGCGAATAAATTGGGGGATAATTCTCATCACAGGGCAGTGCACAATATCACACAGGCCAAAGAATTTAAATAAGGAAGCCTGTATCAAATTCATATTCACTGAGGTGCACTGACATCAGAGACCTCACCTTCTTGGAAAATGTTACATTTATGAGACACGCTCTCGAGGCCAGGGATGTCTGTTTGTTGACAGGTTGCAGATAATGCCCGAAGTCCAGTCCAGAGTTATGGCATCCGCTGACCACCTGCCACGGGCAATAATCTGCTCACAGCAGTGGCTCTGCGACCAAATCCTGCAACCGGTTTTTGTCACATGACTCTGCTCATCCCACAGTTTATTTCCGTGTTCACGGGGAGCTAGCGCAACTGAATGAAATCCGGTGGCGACTGACTTGCACCGCGCTGTCGTCGTAACGCACCGCCGAGCTGGGGGGAAATTCGGGAAAGGGCACCCGCGCAGTTCACCGCAAAGACGCACGCCACAGCAACAACATGCTCACGCGGGTGAAATCGGCGGTGGCCAATTTTGTGGGAGGCATCATGGCAGGCGGATCCAACGGCGATCAGTTCAGCGGCTCCGACCTGCCGCTGAAATTCCCTTACATGAGACCGGAGTTTCTAGGACTGTCTCAGGATGAGATAGAGTGCTCCGCGGATCACATTGCGCGACCGATTCTCATCTTAAAAGAGACGAAGAGACTGCCTTGGTCCACGGGTTATGCGGAGTAAGTATACTGCGTCCATTTTAAAATAATAACAAACCTGTGCTGTGTGTAGGTTTTGTATGCTGAGCGCACTGTTAGCTGGGTCAGGTCTCGTATATGACCCAGCAATCTTTAAAAAATCATTGGCTCACGCAAGGTTTTCACTTGTCGAGTGAAATAGATGCGCGTCTTACAGGTGCACATGATGATCAGCAATGGGAGAGCAATTTGAAATGTGATTAGCTAGCCGTGAATTATAAAATACCAGTATATTGCAGAATGTGTGCCGGTTGCATTCGTGCATGAGGAATGATGCGATTTGCATACTTCAGGTTAGCTTGTCCGTCGAGAACAACTGTATGTCACAGCGAAAGGATTAGCTGTCAGCATACATTTTCGCAACCCGGTACCACAATGATAGAACATGACTATGGCACCATATGCATTACGTAACGCAGCTCCCAGTCAAACGGGCACATTGCAATTAAGAAAAAAATGTGTTGGGGATGGCTGTACACGAACGAAATAAGCAACATTAACACAGCCGGCTAAATTGTGAATTGAGTTTGAACTTGTTCCGTATATTATTATTTCAACAAATGTTAGGCATGACTCAGTTTATGTCACACGGCTTTATGCTGGTGTACGGCGAGGTTTCTCCTGATACCCTTGCTTTGGCAGGAGCGCTATTTCCTCCTGTCAACACTTAACGTTAACAAGAGGTTCTCGCTGTGCGTATTTGCTTACGTCACTCTGGCTCTCCAGCTTCTAAGTTAGAAAACTGAAACAGCGCCTCGGTATCTGCAGGGAGTGGACATATGCTGTTACAGTGCGAAATTATAGTTTCATCACTCCATCCATTCCCCGCAAAATCACCACAGTCATTTGTTTTGAAGACAAGAAAAACTGGAGTAATGTTGCTGTCTCCGCGCTGTTAAATTTCACTTGTCGTGCACTGAAACTGACTTCTGTTGTGCTTTGATGCATTCTAAACAGAACAGTTCAGCTGACAACAGCAGACGTTGAATGTATAATGCTTTATAATTTAGGTATACCCGTGAAGAATGGCACGAGGAAATGCATTTCCATGCATAAATACCTTGCATTTAGGATTGGTCCTTTCCAGTGGATTGTGGGTAATATTAGGTAATTCTTCCTACATAATGCTAAGCATCACATTCTGATAAGCTCCCCTTGTGCTTTCTGACAGCTGTTTAGCCATGAAGTTGTCTGTATGAATTAATGGATTTCTTGTCAGACATGGAAGCACTTCTGTTCCCTATTTTAAGGTTATGTCTGTAGGGCCCTGTCTTGTACAACAGGAACAAGCCTAAAGCAGCTTAGGAAGGTGGGGCAAATACACATGAACACACACAAGCAGTACTTATTAACCATAAACACTGAAAGAGTGTGTGTCAAGAGATGCATTTAGAAGCTGAATTTGCATCTAATTTACTTTAGCTTTGTTAAAAGCTGTTGCAGTTTGAGATTTCAGGAGCTTGTGAAGATAAAAACGAAAGTCTTTTTGTCTCTGTGATCGTTGTCTGTGCATTTTAGAATCTGAGCCAGCTAAGTGTGGCATGTGTGGCTCACTTGGCTTGTCACTGCTGGTTCATCAGCAGGCATGTTGACCAGCCTTCAGTGGGAGGTGGTCTCTTCCCATTGGACAGTCCCATGACACATGACTGTCTGTCTGTGACTGAGCAGTGACATTAGTGACATTTTAACTGCGCATACACATTTAAGAATCTAGGATGCCAGATATATTCTTTATCTGATGCATTCAGCTAACACAGTAGAGTCTCAGTAGAGTCATCCCTCTCACCCCCAGACATTGTATTTGGCCAGTGATGTAATCACCATGGACAGAATAGCATAAAAACCCATACTACATTTAGCACATCTTCCTGTGCCCTTTGTGAACTGATTATGAACTGATCTACTCTGTGACGCAGGCTAGAGAAGGCCTGCAACGCACACACACTGACCACCCAGCCCGCTGTCTTAGGGAAAAATGCTCGTCAAAACAGATAAAAATGACTTATATACAGATGGATGGTGGGACTGATTTGATCACATGGTACACAACATGTTCCTTCCTGTGTCTGGCTGGTCCGTGATTGGTCTGATTGACTTGGGCATAGTCCCATGACGATCTCGAACTCCCATAGTGGCTGTTCATTCGACACTCCCTCTGTTTACATCGTCCGTGCAGGAGACGGGCGTCTCATATATTGATTTCATTTCCTCTGAGGCACAACAGACCTGTCTCCATTTCATTTCCCCTTCCTAGAAAACTTTGTGTAAACTGTCGACAAAATCTCCATTCAACCGAATCTATCCAGATTGAAATTTTAGTTGGGTAAATGCTTAGGCTGTGCATTACAGCAAGTCTTTGCCTGTGTGATATCAGTTTAATGAGTTATTAAATATATGATAATCTCCATTCTGTTACAGTGAGTCTTTTCATTTTTAACAGGGAGAAATAGCTGAACTGATGCCAGAAAGAAGAGCATAGTTCCCTTGTTTGATAGTTCCCTTGTTTGTAGTGCTGTAGAGACTCAGTGTGCTCTAAAGAGTATCAGAGCTCTGTGGATCTGCAGAGATGCTCACCTAGGCGGTACAGGAATTCATATGAAATGGAGCCTCAAGTCTATGGGCTCTGTGGGAGCTGCAGTAGTATAAGATGGCTGAGTTCTTTCTGAGGGCTGAGCTGTGAATGGAGAGAAAATGGGGATTTTTTTTTCTCGCTATTGTGTAATTACTGAAGTAAATCTCAAATCTGATCAGGCTACTTTCTGTAATATCTCAGCTAGTTTATGAGTGGGACCTAAATCAAAATTGCCATTACTCTGGTGGAGCTATAATGTCAAGCAATATATTATGTGGTTATACAGGAAAAAGTTAAATTTATGTTTACAGTTTTGTCGGGGAATCTAGGTACATTTTCTCCCTTGGAGAAGAATACTGTAAACAGACGTTCAGCGGTTGAATGATGATGGAAAAACAGACTGGCCGAGTGGATGCAGTGAATTATCTTTGTATGCTTTTAGTGCTGAATAAGAGAGTGCCAGAAAGTAACAGAGCAGAGTTTTGTGACATTCTGTAATCCTCCAATGAGAATCAGAGGATGCACTTCCTGTTCCTTTCCATAGTTACTAGTCTACATAAAACACAAGGGGATGGCTCCAGGGTGACCTGGAATCGTGGTGATGTCACATCCAATCCATAGTTTTGGCACACAGCAAACCTCAGTGACAGAGGCTAATTAGCGCTTTTAATAACAAGTTGAGTTGAGCGCCAGGCTCATCAGCACTGCAGTGACTTAATTTCATTACAGTTCACTGAAAAGAAGCTGACCAAAGCCACACTGATTGTGTATTTATGAAATGTGATTGGAATGACAATAAGGTCTGATTGAAATTATAAAGGATGATTTTCAGAAAAGTGGCAATGTAGCCTTTTGACTTGTCTTTTGGAAATAACATTTGGATATTAAAATTGGTTTGAAGTGCTGTAATGCAAGTCTGTTTCTGCAGTGAAGAGAGCTGAGAAAGAGCCGAGATGCCCTTGGCGAAGTCCCTGTGGTGCCAGCAGTTGTTTCACAGAACAAGGCATGGAGATTTCCTCAGTTAAACAGATGCACGCTGCACTGTGACAAGTATTTCGTCTTCTGTTAGTGTGTTAAATACTTGGCTTTACAGAGAATAGTCAGAAACAGGGAGGAACAAAAACGGCTTTCAATTGCAATAATAATGAGAATACCAATTAGCTGTATTTATCACATAATCCTCCCATGTGGGGAAACTTGCTAATGCTTTTCGGAGGCCAGTTTTGCAATGCAGTAGTCTGGACTGTATTTCCTTCTTTGCCCAGAGCTGGTGGTGCGCTCAGAGGTGCGCAGTAGAATGAGCAGATTTGTACAATAATCACATTGTTACATGCAGTCAGAGGATAAATATGTCATTGTTAAACGGCCGTCCCAGGACTTCCTCCGAGTGGTGAGGTTATTGAGCCCCATCCAGCATCCAGACTGCTGGATATGCAGTGAAGTCAAAGACTGACTGACCACGTACTGTCAGCTGTTCAAGTCCTATGAAAGAATGTAGTTGAGGCAGTCACGATTGCTTGATTGGTCACAGGTGAAACTAAACATCATCAGTATTTCCACTTCCCACCCCTATGGTCTGACTGCGTTGTCCTGTGCAGAAGTGACTTTGTGGAGCAATCTCAGGTTAGCAACAGTGGCTCTTTCCTACTGCTATCCCTCAGTGCACTGGTCAGGTGATGCACTAACCTTTAACCTGCGTGGAAGAAAAACAATGGAGATTTAAAAGATGAACCAATCAGAGAATCTCCACTCAGATACCTGTTTATGGGTGTCACCGTCAGGCGCCTTCCGAGGCTTATGGAGGTTCTGCTTCTGGTATATTGCTTGACACAGGTGACGTGACAACCTGACGTCAAATGTCTGTTTGTGTTGAGCTGGTCCTCCAGTTTGCAAGGGCTGCTGGGAGCTCAGGCTGTGCTTCCTGTTGAGATGCACGCCGCTGACAGCCAGGTAATGAGACGCATCACTGAGATGGGACCAGGCTTGCTGGACCCGTTCTCCGCACTAGCAACGTCTCTGTGATTATCCACCTGTGGGAGGTGGGAACTTTCTGCACGTGTTCAACAGGCAGGAATGCCGCTCTTGTGCTTGTTGCTGAACTGCCTGTTATCTGTACCCGTTACCCCTAGTAACCTGCTTCAGTAAAGTTTGTGCATTTGCTGTTATACTGTCAGTTTTTATGCATGGCAGATTTATCAGAATATATTATATATTATCATTTGCCTAATTGGTTGGCAAATGATAATATATATGTTCCATCATTGCCATTCAACAGAAGCTCTTATCCAGAGCAACTTATATAGGTTACAGTTTTACATGTTATCCATATATACAGCTGGATATTCACTGAGGCAATTGTAGGTTAAGTACCTTGCCCAAGGGTACAACAGCAGTGTGTCAGTGTGGAATTGAACCAGCAATCTTTCAGTTACAAGCCCTGCTCCTTACCACTATGCCCCATTACTCCATAAGCAATTACTGTGATGCACACAGACAGTAGGACTATAGTTATGGCGATATAGGCCACTATTCAATCCTACTACAAGCCCCAAGCCTTATTTGGTTCTGTTATGTGACAGAATGGTATTTCAGTGTTTAAATCAAGACCTTTATCTGTTTTTTTTTTTTTCTTCAGTGCCATTCATATCATTGTCTCAAGAATGTGGGCCACACACACAGTGCATTCTTAAATGAACACGTAATTGTAGTGCCATGTGCTGGTGCTGTGAGTGAGATAAGAAACTGCCACACCTCAGCAACTCCGTTTCTTTTAAAGCCCTACAGTTGCTGTAGTGCCAGTAAGAGTATTTACACTTCCCTGTGGAAGTGAAAAAAATGCAGGCTTGTACAACTCTTCAGGTACAGTGGAAATATTGTTTGATTTACACAGTCAGTGCAACATCAGTATGGATTCTCAGTGAAGGGGGTAGAAATCCAGCTTTTTCACAAATGCAGATTTCAAGACCTTTCCAGCAAAGCTACCAAGCTACATGTATGCAGTGATTCACCTTCTATGGCAACTTTAAGCCTGTGAACGGCTTCTGCCACAGTATATCCCTTATTTTTATGAGTGAGAGCTCATTAATAAATGTGATGTTGTTTTAATTTTTGTGTTGTCCGTGTATACTTTGGCTGAATGCTGGTGCACAGGCTTTTGGATCTCCGTGATTAAATGAAAAATCATACACCCTCTCGATAAGTCAGCAACAAACAGAGAAACTAACATGTCTTCTGGCCAGAATCCATGGTCCCTCCACCCTAGTGACTTACATTTAACTGTCTCCCTGTTGCCTGGTTTGATTATGCTGCTAAAGCAATGAAGCAGTACTGTATGAAGGTGACTGATGTTGCTTTTTCACCTGCCTAGCGATTGGCATCTCACTGATGCAGCCTCTTGCTGGCCTCAGGGTGCTGGCAGTGTGCCGCTGGCCTGACACGCCAGTCTGGGACAGTATAATCTCCGCTGTTTGTTTTTGTTTGTGTGCGACGTGGCAGAGGCCATGTTGTCCCTAACGGCAGGGTGTTTCCTAGGCGACGTGGGTGACGGACAGGCACAGAACCGTCGTCGGGCTTGGCCGTACGCAAGGTCGCAGGCATGGCTCGGATCGCGGGGGCAGGAGGTGCAGCTGTGTCCCTGCTCGATCTTTTGTGCTGCTTTGCAGAAAAAGCCTTAAATAGCTGGACGCAGTGTGGAGCTGCCCTCATGAGGAGTGATTATTTGGTTTCCCCAGTTTAGACAGACGCGCGCCCTTCATGGTTGAGAGGGGTGGCGGCTGTGGTGTAGCGGCGAAGGACCAGAGCTCTTAACCCGATGGCTGCTGATGCTTACAGTACTTAGCCTGAATTGCCTAATTTCATCAATCAGAATCGCCTCAATCATCCAGCCGCCTGCTGGGCTAATCTAATGTAAAAAAAAAAAAAGAAAAAAAGACTGATTTCTTTGGAAATAGTTTCTTGGAAATCACCCTCGACAGTTAGGCTGCACAGTCAGTAGTGAGGGTGTGTAATTAGAGTCCAGAGGAGTCTGGGAGATTGGCCATGGAGAGAGGAGCAATTATATCTAAGATCTGAAGGCAGGAAATGTACCCTTTACCCTGTCAATATCTTGAGGCCTTTTCAGAGCTGCAGATCCAAACCCTACATTAGCTATGTTTCCTGCTGTCTCTCTACCCTGTTATTTCCTCAGATCCTTTCAAAGAGTTGAAGCTGACTGAGCCAAGCTGTATGTAGAATATTACTGCTTTCACTGTTTACTGTGCAAGCATAGCGATTCCTGAAAGCAAGTTTGTTTAGCTTTGCACTAAATAGCTTTCGGGTGGGTAGGTAAAAAAAAAGAAAGATATGCACAGCAATACTAGGAAGAACTGCATGGTAGTATCAACTTCTGCTTTCGGTTTGAAATTGTCAGTTAAAAAGTGGGGTGCTTCGCAAATAGTGCATGAATTTCTGAATGATGGAGTGAATACCTGTATGGAGGAGTGGATGGTGGGCACATGAATGTGTGACTAACCCAGTTTGTGCGTTGTGCGGTGCAGGGTGATAAATGCAGGGAAGAGTACACTGAATGAGGACCAAGCCTGCTGTGAAGTCCTGATGGTGAAGAAGAAGGCGGGAACTTCCTCCACTCCCAGCAGGACTCCCAGTGCCAAGAGGAGGTCCTCCCTGCCCAACGGAGAAGGCCTAGGCCTGAAGGAGAACCCCGTGAGTCCTCACCTCCTTCTGTTCCCCCGTCATCTTTCACTTCTGGCCTCTTAATATCTCCTGCTGTTGTGCTCCCATAATGCACTGCTGCAGTCCCATCATCCTCTGCTCCTGCACTCCCATAATCCTCTGCTGCTGCAGTCCCATCATCCTCTGCTGTTGTGCTCCCATAATGCACTGCTGCTGCTGGTCCACTATTCTCCTATCCAGCTGTACCATTACCCGTCTCCTCCTTTGGGGCTATACTCGCCATGCCATCACAGATCCTCTCCTCCCGCTCTCCTGCTGGCCTGTTATCACAGACTCTCGCGCTGCTCTTCCAGCATCCTCTCCTCTCTCTGTTTTTACTGCTTCTCAGCATTGTCCCGCTGTTCTCTCACCGGTTTTCACTCTATATTCACTCTGTACACACTCAATATTCACTAATAATGCAGGTATAATTCGTAGCCAGAGCTTTCAGACAGTTCAAGCACATTCTTTACCATTCTTTCGGCCTCCTTGAAGCCCGTAGGTTATGTAGTGGAAATGTGAGTCATGTGGCATTTACAGAACACAGCCTCAGAGGCAGTTGACTCATATAAGGTGGGACAGGAGCAACAGGAAAATGTTATTTATTTGTGTCATAGATGGGGAGAACAGGAAGTCATGCTGCATCTCATTTCCTGAATGCACGCACCATGCGAACGCTGTGAGTGGTCAGCGGTGTGGGGTGAGGGGGCGGAGCTACACCCAAGGTGGTTTATTCCTCCCGTGCGTTTATGATGGGTGATGGTGTTTACCACTGCACTCCAAAGCCAAACACACTCTAGCGCTGTGACGCTCCTCCTTTTCCTGAGATGAACATCTTTATTGTCATTAACACGTCTCAAGGAGCTTATAGGAGGTAATTTATTGATGCACTCAGTTTATAATTCTGCAGGAACGTGCACGATGATTTATGTCTGAAAAGCTTTTACTGATTGAGCTCAGTCAGGAAAGGATCACAGGGAGAGAGAGAGGTGCTTCTCGTTATCGCTGTGACGATTAGGTGCGTAAGGTCACATCACATCACACTCATAGTGTTGAAACTGTGTAGATGACGGTATTTACAGTCGCAAACCTACTTTGGTCCATCCCTTTCTGTGATCCCATTCCTGCTGTGTCAGCCTCCAGATTGCAGGTCACAGGAGTGAGGCGGAGGATGTGTAGGTGTTTCAGGAAGAGCTGACCGTTGGAGGGCCTTTCTCTCAAACAGGCTGACGTAAGCTGGCAGGGGAGCTTACTGGAGAAGTGAGGTCGCCAGCCGGCCTCTCTGAGGACAGGAGAGAGCAGCAGGGTCACGCCTCCGTGTCAAATCAGGGCCAATCCGTCAGCTCTTTATCCCTCTCCACACCTCCCCACCCTGCCACTGTCTTCAGTTTGGCCAGTGCTGGGAAAAGCTATTGCTAAAACTCAGGACTTCCCCCCCCCATGGAGGGGAGAGTGACTGTGGAAATTTCAGCAGGGCTCTGTGGTCATTCAGTGACCCTGATGATCACGCTTCCCAGCTGTACGTGACACGTTTTGTGCATTGTGTCAAACGTCCATGGGGTGAATCCGGAGGGAGGTGTGGTGCTCCAGCCCCTGGTGCTAGGGCCGTAGTCCTGTGTCCGTTTGAATGACCCACTGCTGATTGTGATCAGTTGTGTCAGCTCTTAACTGCTTTTATGTTTCCCTGTTGCGTTGTGGCTGGTGTTTCACAAAGTGCACTGAGAGGAGCCATGCTACCCTTTTAGATGTCCCGTTTTGTTACAATGAAATTATGTTTTATAAAGTTATGCTTCAGGATGGGAAAATGGTTATTGTTGTGCACAAAGACCTAATGCTGCCGATTTGCCCCTGGGTGAGAGCTTACAGTCCCGTGAAAAAGCAACAACAGTACCATGTATCTGTGTGTCTCTGTTTCCTCTGCGTGCGTGTGTGTGTGCGCGTGCGTGTGTGCGCGTGTGTGTGCGTGCGTGTGTGTGTGTGTGTGTGTGTGCGTGCGTGTATGTGTGTGTGTGTGCGCGTGCGTGTGTGCGTGTGTGCGTGTGTGTGTGTGTGTGCGTGTGTGTGCGTGTGCGTGTGTGTGTGCGTGTGTGTGCGTGTGCGTGCGTGCGTGTGTGTGTGTGTGTGTGCAGGACTCTGAGGGGCTGCAGCTGCATTACTGGGCTCTGTTTGACGGGCATGCGGGTTCGGGGGCGGCGGTCGTGGCCTCCAAGCTGCTGCAGCATCACATCGCGGAGCAGCTGCAGGACGTGCTGGACATCCTCCGCAACTCCGCCCTCCTGCCCCCCACCTGCCTCGGGGAGGAGCCTAACAACACGCCCGTTTCCCACCGCGCCCTGACCCGCGCCGCCTCCCTGCGCGGGGCCGCGGGGGCCCCCGGCTCGCCCGGCACGCCCCCCACCCGCTTCTTCACCGAGAAGAAGGTCCAGCACGAGAGCCTGGTGATCGGAGCCATGGAGAACGCCTTCAAAGAGATGGTGAGTGTCTGCTGATGGACTGGCACAGTGCTGACCCAAGACATTACTCTGCATTACATTACTGTCATTTATCAGGCGCTCTTATCCAGAGCAACTTACGTAGTTTACAGCTTTATCCATTTTATACAGCTGGATGTTTACCGAGGCAATTCTGGGTTAAGTACCTTTCCCATGGTTACAACAGCAGTGTCCCAGTGCAGAATCAAACCAGCAGCCTTCCAGTTACGAGCCTGCTCCTTATCGCCATGCTACACTGCCAAGACCTGCACTCTGAACCACTGTGCTGATCTAAGACCTGCACTCGGTGATACTGAGACACTTTTTTCCTCCGCACATCTCTCTCTGTCTCTCTCTGTCTCTGTCTCTGTCTCTGTCTCTGTCTCTGTCTCTGTCTCTCTCTCTCTCTCTCTCTCTCGCTCTCTGTCTCTGTCTCTCTCTCTCTCTCTCTCTCGCTCTCTGTCTCTCTCTCTCGCTCTCTCTCGCTCTCTGTCTCTGTCTCTGTCTCTGTCTCTGTCTGTCTCTCTCTCTCTCTCTCTCTCTCTCTCTCTGTCTCTGTCTCTGTCTCTGTCTCTGTCTCTGTCTCTCTCTCTCTCTCTCTCTCTCTCTCTCTCTCTCTCTGTCTCTCTCTCTCTCTCTCTCTGTCGCTGATCTGAGACCTGTAATCAGGCAGGCCGCTGTAAGCGGGTCTGTGTGCTGGTGGGGGTGCATCAGATGGCCCTCCCTCCGCCGGGATTCAGGGTTTGCGTGTGTGAGTGTGCCGTCACGGCCTGGCATGAGCGGCCGTAGCTCCCAAGGCTCCACGCGGCCTCACCCACCCTCGCTAATCCGCCCCGCCGGACCGCCCCGTCGCAGCCCACGGCATATGCTCGCAGTCCGTTGCATCAGAATTGATTTATTGTTGACCAGATGGATGGTAACGCGCCATCTGGTTCGGATGTAAGTGTGCACTTTCAGCTCTGAAGGAGGGCAGGTTTGCCGTTACAGTCTGAGGGTCCAGGCTCTTAACGATCGAGGGAAACGTAGGCGGTGGTGTCTGTGCAAAGCCATAGACCTCAAGACAAGAGCCTCTACTAGCTATCTTAGCATTCAATCTGAACTACAGTGAAGCCCTGTCCCATACTGCACTGTGGTTGGACTGTATCTTATTTCATTATCAGCCATTTAGTTTCCTTACTTTATAGCCTAATTACATTACTGTTCTTCCTGCTGGGTGTGTCTGGGTTGCCTGTGAATACAAGGTCACTGTTACTGAGGATGAATAGGCACTGCTGGTTGTAATTTATACACTGAGAGGTCCATAGTAAAGCAATCACAAGACGGGGCATTAACTAGCATCGCTGGCCGTCCTGCACATAGCCCGCTCTGTCCTGCGTTTTGATTGACCAGGTCAGTTAAAATAATGACGGGCACATTCTAGAAGGTTGTTCGCCTTCTGCTCTCGAGCCGGCATTTTCTTCAAAGCTGTTGCAGTGTTTCGTAACTCCCTACGGAGGTTCTGTGGCTCTCTTTAATTTGGTGGGTGTGTCAGGCTGGCAGCGCTGCTTGGCCTGGTGGCTGCGGGTCATCGTAGCAGTGGCTGCTGCAGATAAGAGGCTAATTAATTACTGCTTACTCGTTATCAAATGACACCCAGCAGGGTTCATTTGCGCTGTGCAAATGCTACATTACAAACACCGTGGGCATTTGATCCAGTGCAGTTTCTCTATAGAACACTTTATATAGAGCACTTTATAAGGCTGAGTGCACCCCATCTAAAGCGAGGATATTTAAACTTTTTTAGCAGAGCCGCCTTAAGGTTGTAATTAGTTACTGCATTGTGCCCCCCCCGCCCCCCCCCCACACACACACACACACAAACACAAACAAACACACACACACACACACCTCCCTGCTCACCACTTTGGAAGGGCATCCAAAATCCAAGTAGGCCTTCTATTTTCTTGTTGTTGACCCTGTCATGTGGACATATTGAACAGGGAAAGTAATTTGGTGGCGGGGGGGGGTTGCTGTGAATTGCTAACACATAAAAGGAATGGGGAGTGGGACTCTCTGATAGTCACGGATGGGACCAGTTTCTGTAGGCTTGGTTAATTGCATAAGGATTGCTTGCAAATTCTTCCCCTGTCTCTGAGTGTAGGACTTCAGTTGTTGCAGATGCCACAAAGAGCCTGCTGTCTAAAGTTTTTTTGTGACAGATGCATTCATGCCACCCAGAAAACACAGAATAAGAAATTATTTTAGAAGTGAAAACCCCCGAGGGCAGTGCACTACATGCAATATTGATTCATTGGTTTGAAAAATTATTTTTATTCCCTTGTATTCTTTCCCATTATTTTTGTCATGGATTATGACATACTCATTCATAACATATATTGCCCACCACACCCCACCTGCAATGCCCTCGGCATAGTTTGAATGCCATCGATATAAGTGTTTTGTGTCGCACGGCCACTAGATGGCACTGTGCCTCAACATATTGTGCTGTGTTCCTTTTCCCAAGTGTAGCCGAATTGCACTGTATCAATATCATTCTGGCAGAATTTATTATTACATTGGCATATAATATAAACTTCACAATAAAAACACACCATAGCATCACAGTTAAAAGTTTTATGCCTGACCAAAAACCACTGGTGTTTCGTTTTTTTTCTCCGATTTCTACATTTGATCTTCGAATGATGTGGTGTACTGGTGAAATCTCTGTATCCATGCCTGCGGGCTGTGGTATCCTGGAGCTAGGCTGTTAATATGAATATGTTCAGCAGTGTAAATAGATTAAAAAATATATACGCTATGTAAGCCACCCTATAGAGTGGAATCCTCTAACCAAGTCAATAATGATATGTAAAATGTAACTCCCTCTTGAACTCAGGCAACCATAATGATCTTGGATGCATTGTGATAGCACAGTCAGGAATCACACATTGCCTGACTTCAGTTCATCTGCAGCACAGTGTTGTATTTAAGAGGATGGTACTGGTTTCCTGTATCCTGTATCTGTATCAGAAAAACATAAGTGCGTTTTTCCTCAGAAATATCACACATTTAATCCAACTCACAAAAGGTCTTCACAGTTTCATCAAGACACAAGCTGGCCCAAGATCCCTTAATACAGCAGCATAATGAAAAAGTCATGGAAGTGCTTCCCCAGTTTTTGGCGATTTGGGGTGCGTTCTGTCTCTGTGTGCTGTCCCCTGTGGGGTCCCCTCTTTCCCCGCGCATCCCTGGGAAATCCAGACAGATTTTCTGCTCATCCTCCAGGAGGTGAGCTGATCACATTACAAACACATTCAGCATCTGTCTTTCTCTCGGCCCGTGTGCCGTCTGACGCTGTTGTACCTTCATAACCTGGCCTCTCTGTCAGAGTGCTTCCCTCTGCTTGTTTTCCCCTGACCGTGCTCTCCGTGTTAATCCGCCTCTATCTCGATGTGTTTATCGGTAAGTGAAATTCAGAATGATTTCGGCGGTGCTTATTGGAGAGCCCCTTCCCCCCTGTAATGCGCTGCTTATCTGATCTCCAGACTGATTTTTCTAACTCTCCGCTGGCTCCGATCTTCAGGCTTCGTCTCGGTGTGGGGGGTGGGCGAGGGGGGTGGGGGGGCCTGCTGGAGACAGATAAACAGAGGGAAACGTGTAAAGATCAAACGGAGAGGCAGGCTGTGATTGGGGCTTATCGCAAAGTCTGTTTACACAGGATACACAATACGGGCTATGAGATCTGAGGCCGTGGCTTCCTGTCGTGGCTTCCCTGGGTGTTTTCCCCCCTCGGCACGCATTCGCAATTTGCAATTACTGTCAGCCAATGGAGAAATAAGGCGAGAGGATTAATCAAACTGGAAAAAAAAAAAAGATTTCGGTTTCTATAACAGTTGTGGGTTACATAGTTTCTGTGAGGTTTGTACTGATTCTGAAGGACCGTGTTTGCGTTTCCTTATTTCTGTGTCTCCTTCCGTTGTTGTGTTATTCTTGTTCTTTCTTTCTCAGTATCCACGACCAAACGAACCCACTTAGCGGGGTCATCCTCGGAGCGTTTCACACCATTTGATGGAAGTTACGAGACACATGAGGAAACGCAGGTCAAAAGTCAGATGTTTTTTAAGAACAGGGAAGGACGGAGAAGAGGGCCATGTGCTGATGATATTTTATGTTCTAATTGTCACTGTAAATATAGCAAAAGAAGAATCCCCCATAGGCTTGGGTTGTTGGAGGGGAAAAATAATGCACTTGAAAGATATGTTTCATCTGTTAAGTAGGTTTTGAATATTGTCGTCCTTAATTAGGTTTTCCTCCAAAAGGTGGGGGTGGTGATGGAATTAAAAATAAACGTACACTGGCAATTATTTTTCCCTGATTTGTAAGTGTCTATTTCCACTCAGCAACTGCGCGCTTAAATTAAATTTACATCAGTAATGATGCATTTTGCATGCTAAATGTTTTGCAGTCCCGTCAGCGCCTCTGTGTAATCGAGTGTCACGGTTTCTCTCATGGTTAAATGCAGACTGGTCTGTGAGACCTGCATTGTGCGCAGCGACTTTGAATGGTGGCGTTGTTGCCTTTCCGCCAAAAACTCCGCAGTGTTGGTGAGTCATTACTCATCACTGTAGCAGTGCATCTTGGGTCACGTCAGCCAATCCCATCCAAGCCCACAGCTGAGCTGAAATGTACAGAGCAGTATAGGGGTGGGCTGTGTGGGAGAGGGGGTGGGTGGTGTCACAGCACCCCCCCCCCCCACTCCACGCCCCCAACTAATCAGATGGTTGATCAGCAGCCAGGAAGAAGATGTGGAAGAAACACCACATCTCTACTACTCTGCCACTGTAGCCTCCTGCGTTCATCTCCCTGAGAATGAGCCACACCACACAGGTGTCCAGTAACCGGGGAACGTCTCTCCCAGAAGCAGGGAACAGCCCCGTGGATGGACTCCTCAGTGTGCCTGGGAGACTGCCCTTACAGTCCAGCTCATGGCTGAATCACTGGCTGTTCCCCGCTTCTCACGCAGTTACATTACTTTACATGACATTATTTTCGTTTAGCAGACACTCTTATCCAGAGTTACTTCGGTTACAAGTTTTACATGTTATACATTTATACAGCTGGATATTTACTGAGGCAATTCTGGGTTTAGTACTTTGCCCAAGGGTACAGCAGCAGTACCCTAGCAGGGAATTGAACCAGCAACCTTTAGGTTAGAAGTCCTGCTCCTTATCATTGTGCTACCATGCCACCCTTTCACAGACATGGATCCCTCCACACACACAGAAGGAATCCTCATTTCAGTTCCCAGTTCCCGAATGCTGTCTGGTGTTTCAGGGCAGGAAAGTGTTACAGTTTCCAGACTGCGCTTCACACATCAGCAGAACGAATCCTCCAGGCAGGACGAGGTGGAGTCTCAGATGGCCCTGCCGATGTCACGGCGCTGATCTCCAGAGAGCAGCACAATCGTTCAGCACAATCAGGATGCTGATTGGCTGATTAAAGGTTAAGGGTTCGATTCAGGCCCCACCCTAGGCTTTCTTATTATTGCGCCAGATTTTAGTGGTGAGCTGTTAGAGAAGCTTGTGGGTTACGCAAAAAATAAAAAATCCAACAGTGGATTCTATTTTGTGTTACCTTTATAATTAATTTAGTGATTGATTAATCATTCATCTCATTAATTAATGTAATGGATTTTTTAATCATCCCTTGGTTTAATTTGCATAATTAATCTCATTAATTAGGCAGGGGCTGGAGTGCTGGGCGTTGCACTGAGCCATGTTGCTGGTGGTGGTTTTGTGAAATTTTGGTGTTGGTGTAGCATGCCCTCCATCACTTTGTTTTGCTTTAGTCATAATGTGAATCAAATTCAACCGCAATCTTCACTTTCTGTTGTTCTTTCTGTCCATAAACACATTCTCAGCATGATACAAGGAATATAAAATCAGTGACGTTAATATTCGTATTAATGTAGCATTACAGTGTTATTAATGTAGCTGCTGCTGTCTGTATATCACCTCCACGCTGACTGACTGACTGACTGCGCATATGTGCGCATGTGTGTGTCCAGGATGCGCAGATCGAGAGGGAGAAGATTGTGTATAACATCTCAGGGGGCTGCACTGCGCTGGTGGTGGTCTTCCTGTTGGGAAAGCTGTACGTGGGCAACGCCGGGGACAGCAGGTGAGTCACATAGACGCAGGTAACCCACCTGTGCGCGTGATGCTACCAGTCAGATTACCTCCTCAGAGAATGTGTTGGATTCTGTGTCCAAGCTTCCAGAAATCCATTCCAGGAATGGTTTGATAAAACGGTATTCTTTTAGCCTGCGATCTCTCACTGCCTGTGCTGAGCAAAGCCCAGCCAAGCCGCAGCAGAAAAGGAAGTCCGTTGGCACAGGGCCCCCGGAATGAGGTCATTAATCAGCTGATCATCCAGTCACAGCCTGTTTTGCAGTGGGGGGTCACTGGACATGTGTCCTAATCTCTGCATTACTGAAGCAGTTTTCAGTGTTATTCCCATTCATGGCCTAGTGGTCGATGGGCGGACAGCCCCTCTGTCTGAGAGAGTTTATTTTGGCTTGCGCTGTCTGCACATGCACTGCTGTCGGTGCGGTGTTCGGCGTTGGGTCGGCAGCTGCTGCCAGGAAGTGAGAGGTGTTAATGAGAGGCGATGCTCAGTGGCTCCTGCCTGCGCGCTAAATATACCGCCCCAGCCCCACTGACACCACAGTGTACCCGCCCAAGGGAGCGGCATCCGCTCAGCCAACGGACGACGGTGAAAAGTTAAAATTTTCATCCAGCATCCAGCCTTGTGTTTCTTTTTATCGCCAATAAACTCTTGCACAGGGAAAGTTGTGACATCACGTGCCGGTTTATTTAAGAAGTTGTGGTTGTTGATTGTGTTTTTTTTTTTTGTTGTTGTTCGTCATTAGAGCAATCATCATTCGGAATGGAGACGTAATCCCGATGTCCACAGAGTTCACCCCGGAGTCAGAGAGACAGAGGCTGCAGTTTCTGGTGAGGGTGCATTTTTCGTAATGTGGCGGCCCTTGCTTCTCGATACGGGGCTAACACGTAAACTTTCATAAGCTCCTCTGTGGAGGGGGTCGAGATGAGCAGAGTATGAGTAGTATTGTACTGTGTGCGGTCGTCCCTGTCGGCTGTGTTTGGTGATTTGATGCATGAGTGTCAGCACTGTCTCAGGCCTTCCCGGGACATGAGAACTGAAACGTGTCTCTGTCCGCAGGCCTACATGCAGCCTCACCTGTTGGGGAACGAGTTCACGCACCTGGAGTTCCCCAGGAGGGTGCAGAGGAAGGAGGTTGGTAAGAGGATGCTGTACCGGGATTTCACCATGACCGGCTGGTGAGTGCCCAGTCCCTTTCTCTCGTCTCTCGCAAGCTCCCCTCGTCTCTCTCCTTCTCTCTGTCAAATGCTTTTTTCCCTTCCCCTCCCCCGTTCCTCTTTACCTCTCTCTCCCATCTCACTCTCACCTTCTGTGCCTCTCTCTCTCTCTCTCTCTCTCTCTCTCTCTCCCTCTCTCTCTCTCTCTCCCCATTTCTCCCTCTCTCCCTCTCTCTCTCTCTCCCTTCTCCCTCTCTCTCTCTCTCTCTCTCTCTCCCTCTCCCCCCCCTCCCCTCCTCTCTCCATCTCCTTCCCTACCCTTTCACCCTTTCTCGCCCCCTCCTCCCCTTCTCTCTCACCCTCCTCCTCCTCTTCCTCTCTCTCTCACCCCCCCCTTTCCCACCCTCCTCCTCTTCCTCCCTCCCTCTCTCTCTCACTCTGCCTATCGGAGCGGGTGCAGCAGGCCTGGGTCTCCTCCACTCAGAGGCTGCGTTGGAGCCATGAATCATTCATCTGATTACCGACTGTACGGGAACACTCTGTCCCCGGCACGGAGTCCGCTGTGCTTGCAGCACCTAGCGCATTCGGTCCGCTCCCCTCCACCTTAATAAGACAAGTCTGCTAACCGCAAAAACCCACAGCTACAGCACTGCGCGGGAAATGCACATTTAAAAAAATAAATAAAAATCCTTTATCTGCACATTCACATTAAATGTGTGTCTGGTTATGCATTTGATGATTTTATCGCGGTGAATTGATGAAATCCTGCGTATGAATAATAATATAATAATGGTAGTTCTTACAATAATCCTCCCCGTGCATGATATTTTGATGCTATTTTAAAACATGAAGTGCGATTTTTATTTGATTTAGAATGCTTGTTGATATGATGTGAAATGGAACCGGATGAATGATTGCACTTGTGTTGCGCTTTTTATCTGTACCAGTTACCCGCCTGGAACCGCCGTCCGTAAATAGAAAGGAGTGTTTTGCGTGTCTGTCTGTGTTTCTGTTTGTTTTTGTCTCCGACTTCCCCTCCTCGGGGAGCTAAGCCATATTGCAGAGCCTTTTCGACATGCTATTGATCCCTCCTGTCGCAGTGAAAAGCTTTGTCTCAGCGCGCGAGCGTCTTGCATTTGAAAAGAGGGGAAGCGGTTCCAGAGCTCGACCTGTCTTTGTTTTTCCGCTATTAATTTTCTTTCAAACAGGGGGGACGAAAAGGGAAGGGATTTGATTTTTCACGTGAAACGCCGTGTGTTCAGTAAGTCTCCCTGCCTTTAACAGATGTCTCGCACTGAAAAGCCGGTGTGCCTGAGCGGGGGCCTCCAGGCTTGTCAGAGAGAGCGGAGAGCGGAGAGCGGAATTGCATTTCAGAGGAAACTGGGAAGGGCTGTATTGATGGGGGGCTGTCTGGGCTCCCCTCCCCCGTTTTGATCCCCCATCCCCGGGGTGCACTGCGGTGGACTGCAGAAGAGAGAGGGGGAGGGAGAGGGGGAGAAGGAGGGGGAGGGAGTTGGGGGGGTGGTCGTCGCTGACAGCAATCTCCACTGCCGTATACCTCAGATCAATAGGAATGAGACCTTCCGATATCAGACAAGGCTTTACGTTACATGACATTATTGCCATTTAGCAAACACTCTTATCCAGAGTGACTTAACATGGGTTACATTTTACACATTATCCATTTATACAGTTGGAAATTTACTGATATTAGACAAGACTTGTTAGAAGGAAGCTTGGCGTGGCATGGCATGGTGCTGCACCGAAAGTAGTCCCATCTGAAGCCTTTCGGTGGCTAATTACACTCCTCCCTTACGAACTGAATCAGACCACATTCACCCCGCTATAAACCAGCCCAGAGTTCAGCCTTTTATTACCATTATCCTGCACCTGAAATGTGGTCTGAAGCTCTGCTCCTGTCCGGCGAGATATTTTAACTCGCGCCTTCTGACACCGCTCTCAGCGAAGTCACGGATGAGCTGAAGGTTAGGTACCGTCAAATAACTGTTTAGATCTCCACTCCACTCGCACGCGCTGTGAAGAACCCGTGGGTGACACAGGAAGGAAAACCTTTTCACCTTGCCTTACCGTGTGACTAATCACTGTCAGTAAATCGGACCAGCATAATGGCGGCACCGGCTGACGCTTTGCCCTCATCAGGCCGCATAACTCAACAGCGCAAGGCCGGTCGGCCACGATAAGAATCCCTCCAGAGAAGGGTGGAGAGCGAGGGATTGCACTGGCTGCAGTTGAGATGGAGCAGATGTAGGTCAGTGCTGTTTCTTAATGGGTCCAGAGCACTGTAACAAGGAGCGGGTCCTTAGACCTCAGGAGCCTGTGATGTATTTTTAATCAGGCTACATGTGGTCACCCCTAGGAAAAGATCTAGGCCAGACCGCTTCAGAGCGGCTCAGATTGGGCACATTCTTAGACGCACGTGAGTAAATGTGGACGAGTTGGTACTTTGCATGAGAAAAAGTTCTTTTACAGTCACATAGTTGGTTATATGTGGTTGGTTGGCTGTCACCCGGGGCTGCCTGTGAGGCGTGACAGTTCTTTCCCTTGCAGAACAAAGCAAGGGGGTTTTCCATTCCATTTCCCACCCCCATTCTCTCCCCCTACCTGCAGTGTGTCCGTACAGTGTGTGGACTCTGCGGGGCCTCTCCCATCACAGTGTGTGTGTGAGTGGGATGCCGTGTCTGCGCAGTCATCTGTGTGTGATCGCGTGCCTGAGGAAAACGCTTTAGAGCCCCGTACTGTTTTAGGATTCAGAGCGACTGCATCTTTCTGTTCATCTCCTCGCCTTTTTGCTTCCTCTCTCTGCCCTGGTCCATCTCTGCCTCTCCCTTACCTCCTTTTCTCAGTCATCCCTGCTGTCTGATATTTCTATCCCTCCCTCTTTCTCTTTCTCTCTCTCTCTCTCTCATCTTGTACCTACTTGTATACGCCCACAAGTTTCCTTACAATACCACTTACCTTTCTATAATTTCTTTCTGTCCATCTCTTTTCTCTCCCTCTTACTCTCTCTCTCTCTCTCACATTTTATATATAAAATCTGAGACCTGCACTCAGTGTCACGATGCAAAGACCTGCATTCCTTTCCTCCACACATATCTCTCTCTCTCTCTCTTCTTCTCTCTCTTTCATATACACATATGCCCAGTAGTTGTACCTTTCCATCCTCTCTTCTCTCTGCCTCCCCGGTCCCTCTCTCCTCTTGGCGCTCTGAGGTGCAGTTCTCAGTGCAGGGTCTGTGTTGTTTAACGGCGAGGGGGGGGGGTTCGGGGAGCGGCGTGAGGATGATGGATGGCGGGTGTTTGCGTGCGTGTCGTGCGTGTTCAGACGCTCGCCCGGCCCTCTAACGGAAAAGCGGGGCAAGGCGCCGTGACCGGGGGGCCAGGCCTCGGACAGTGATGGATGGCCATCGTCTGGCGGGCCGCCACCAGCTGCCCCGGAGCTCAGGGCTTTGTGGGGGGGGGGGGGGGGGTTTGGTGTCGTCACCAGGGCCATGAGCAGTGCGTTAGCCTCACTTTTCCCATTCCTCACCACCCCCCCCTTTGGAGGACGGCACCAGGCAGCTTGCCTTGCCTGCTGAAAACTCATCAGCAACAGGGGCTTGATCAAGACTCTTCCTGTTTCTTTATGCATGTTGCTTAACCTTTTTCCTTTTTGAAGGCACATAATTGTCATTGAGACGAGTCAGGGACTCTGCGTTATGCATAGCATCAATCTTCTTGAATGAAAAGGCCAAACAAAATGTCCAGTATATCAGAAAGAGAGAGCAGAATTGTTAAGTAACTGGGTCTGTGTGTTGGTGTGTCAGTGTGCCTGTCTGTGCTTATTGTGTGTGTGTGTGCGCGCATATGTGCATGTGTGAATATATGCGTGTGTGCCTGTGTAAGCGTGTGTGTGCCTGTGTGTGTGTGCGTGTGCCTGTGTGTGCCTGTGTGTGCCTGTGTGTGCCTGTGTGTGTGTGTGTGTGCGCGTGTGTGTGCGTGTGTGTGTGTGTGCGCGCGCACCTGTGTGTGTGCGTGTGTGTGCGTGAGTGCGCGCACGTGTGTGTGTGTGTGTGTGTGTGAGAGAGAGAGAGAGATGAGACAGTGCCCTTTGCCTCTGCAGGGATGGTAATCAGGCCTCTGTATCTCTGAGTCACTGAAGGTCAGCAGTGACATGAGAATCCCTCTGATTTGCAATATGAAGTCAAGACCCTGAATCAATGGGCTTTCTGTAATTCATATGCAGAATTCATAGTCTAAATTGTAATGTCCACTGCCTGACATTTTCCCACTAATAATCAAGGTGATTTTTGTTTCATGAGTACTAATTGTTCCCCAGCCTCTCTTACAACACTGAACTGTTTTAAAAAACTTGCTTTTAAACTGTGGCACCATTTCAATGAACACATTATTTTAGGTTTGAAATTCCACTGAAAAGGTACTAACAAAGTCAGCTGGTGGTGTCCACTTGGTTGGTAATGCTCATGGTATTTCACTGTCACTTGCAAGGAGACTTACGATTGATTGGTTTTTCTGATGATATCACGATGTCACGCAATTAGCATATAAAGCTAATGTGTTTTTACTTAGCTTTAGCGTCGCAGGATACTTCCAAAGCCTTAACCTTTATGAAGAGAGCACAAGCCACCTTCATTTTCCGTCACGTTGCAGGTGACATAAATAGACCCCATAAGCGTGCTAAATTTAAGACCATTAAATGTGATGTACTGTCAAGTGTGCCTCCAACAAAATCTGCCCGCTTGCGACGAAGAGAACGCCAACCTGGAGGTGAGTGTTGGAGGTATTAAAAAATCAAATTAATCTGCATCAGTCATGCTGTCGTAGCCGGTTAGTTTCAGGCTCGCGGGCCGACGTTTGCTGGCGAAGAGAGAGCGCAAGGGCCAGAGTTAATTTTTTCGAGAGTTAAAACTCAGCTTGAGATCGCTGCGGGTCGTCCGTCGAAATAATAATTTCTGCGTGCGGCTGTAGTGTTCGCGTTCTGGCTCCAGCTGGTGTTGTGAAAATGCTGATTCTGGTGGTGCACCCAGCTTGATAGCATATGGCCCTTGTGAGTTCAACCTGTAATCCGTCTAAAAACCTTTCTGGGCTCCTGTAACTCCACTGAAATGATGCAGTACAGGTATTGATTCATCCCAAATTTTATTTGTTTATGGAAGGCTAGTTGAGGAATGATATTAAATGGGGCCTTTTAGAATTGTTTTTTTTTTTTACTCTTGTCATTGGTGATGAATGTTTCAAGGATTTTTGTCTGGTTTGTCTCTCTGGATAAGGTTGTCTGCTATGCAGTTAGTGTACTGGACCGTATACCTCATAAGCACTGTACTTTGCAGAGAGGTGTGCACCTTCTCTAAGATGGAACGTGCACCTGAGATGTATGGAACACGTGTATCTCCTCACGGTTGCTCTGTATAGGAAGGGGTTGAGTTCTCTAAGCCAGTCACCAGCAGGGATCTGAGGCCACGGTCGGTCTGCGGAACCTGCCCGCGTTACTGACCGTGGATAATCCCTGTGTCTGAGCGTTCCTCCCGAAATGGGACGCTACACCCGGCCCTGCCGGAGCAGCAGGGCGGTGACCCTGGTGGCCGGATTTAAAGGAGCAACTCCAGTAATTAATGCCCCCTGGAAAGAAAAGATCCAGCAGGCTGAGTGCTTAAAATTCGTCTCGGATTCAAATGAGGAGCGTCTAACCTGTGGAGAACCTTCCTTGGCTGATATCGCTGATAGTCTCCTAACATGAAAAGGGGGTGGGGGGGTGGGGGGGGGGGATTTTGGCAAACACTTTAGGGATGCAGTTTGATCTGTTACAATTTACATATGCTGTTTGTGTTGGATGAATTAATTAAATCCAACTGACAAGGCAGAGGAGCGTGTCTGGATCAAAAACAAGAACATTTTGCTGCAGATATTATTAGTGTCATTATTGCATAGGAATTTGCTTGAAGTAGTGTCTTCATTTTCTTGGCGTTTTGTGTCCAGGAAATCTTGCTTACATCACTTTAGTCATTAAAACTGTAAAATGCGCTTGCATTTTCAACCGCAAACTGAAAAATATGAGCAAGCACAAGCGGCACGCTGATTCTTACCTCCCATTTGGTGCAGAGTCTGCTTCCCCTCTCTTCCCTCTGACTCTCAGCCTCTGCCTTCCCCTTTCTGTCTCTCTTTCTCTCTCTTTCTCCCCCTCTCTGTCTCTCTATCCCTCTCTCACTCTTTCTCTCTCTTCTCCTTCTCTCTATCCCTCTCTCTCACTCTTTCTCTAACCCTCTTTCTCTCTGAGCCCCTCTATCACTCTCTCTCTCTCTCACTCTCTCCATCCCTCACACTCTCTCTCTCTCTATCCCTCTCTCTGAGGTGCTTGTTCACTGGAGCATTAGCTCTGTGAGAGTCATAAAACACAAACGCATTAAAGTCTCCTCTCCTCTCTCCTCTTCGCAGGGCATATAAAACCATTGAGGATGACGACCTGAAGTTTCCTTTAATATACGGAGAAGGGAAGAAGGTAAGGGGTGCCGGGCGGTTGACAGAATTACTCCCCTGGCCTTGCGCGCCCGCGAGGGATCCAAGCTCGCAGATTGCTATTTGTCTGCCCCTGACACTCTGTCAAACCCCAAGGAGAGCGTCCGCCGCTTGGCATCATGGGAGTCAGCCTGGAGTATATAAAGCGTGTGCGGCACACAGAGCAGGACAGAGGACGTGGGCGCGGATCACGGTCTGTGTGGCACTTACAGTAAAGGCTGAATGTGAGGGACAAGCTGAGCAAAGGCTTATGGGAAAAATATGCGGCAAAAAGGATACCTTGCGTTTAGAATCCCATGAGACACCAGGTCCGTGTCCTAATGTCTTGGTTGCTACAGTGTTGTAAGAGAGAAAAAGAGAGACGAGAGTACTTCAGCAGTACTTTATAAAACTAGGTAAAATAGTCTTAGATTCAATTATCTGAAGAACTACACTATGTAATATTGTTGTTTGTCTGATATGTACTGAATCTTTTAAACTCGTAAATTATCTCCATATCCATAGCATAATTGATGAATGACTCCTGTGTGCTGTGGCGAAGAGTGCACTGGAAGTGGTTACAGATCCTCCTTACCTTAAGTTGCTTAGCACCGTTCTTTACCTGAATGTGGTATCAAAGGTGCAAGTGAAAGTTAAACCTCGCTCACGTGATATCACAAGGCCCTCGTTAACTGAGCAGGCGAATCTTGTCGAGCATCGCACGTCTGAACACATCACCCCCCACCCCCCACCCCCACCCCCGCAGAGAAGCGGCGTTGAAGGGCGGGGATGTTGATTCGGGGGCTGTCTGCGACCGTATCGAGGCAGAATCGGGGGAGAGTTTGGCAGTGCCCTCGTACGGCGTGAGACTTCGCAGAGCCCCACTTTGAAGCGAGACAGAGAGATGGATGGGTAGATAGACGGAGGGGGCCGTGCGCGAGACGAATGGGGAGGCACTTCAAAGCCCAGCGAACGGGGCTGCCGGGGCAAACAGAGAGCGATCAATCCCAGAATGCCTCTCTCGCTACGCCTCGGGAACTCTGCTGCTCTCAAAAACCCCCCTCCTGCATCTGCTCGGCACACTGATCTCATCTCCCAAGCCTCCATTTTTCATTTTACTCTCTCTCTCTTTCTCTCTCCCTCTCTCTCCCTCTCTCTCTCTTTCTCTCTCCCTCTCTCCCTCTCTCACCCTCTCCCCCTCTCTCTCCCCTCCCTCTCTCTCCCTCTCTCCCTCTCTCTCTTACCCTCTCCCTCTCTCTCTCTCTCTCTCTCTCTCTCTCTCCCCTCCCTCCCTCCCTCCCTCTCTCTCTCTCTCCCCTCCCTCCCTCCCTCCCTCCCTCTCTCTCTCTCTCTCTCTCTCTCTCTCTTTCTCTCTCTCTCTCGTTTCAGTCCATGCAGTTTCAGTTAGCCAGGTTCTCTAAGCTCTGTGTGCAGACGGTTTAGCGGCCGTTAGGGGAGGGAAAATTATGGAACCAGGAGACAGACTGAAATATTTCTGTCCCACTTTCTGCAGTGCAAACAGTCACTTCCAACACATAAGCAACAGCTCTCCTGGATTTATTAGGAGCCACATGAGCTCACATGCTCAAATGTCATTTATTTGGTCGAATGCAATGTCCCGTTGCACTGACAGTCACAAAGAAAATGTCAGACGACCATTTAAGACCATTTACCTTTTAATATCATGTCTGAAGCATCAGATAGGATTCATGTGGACCTTAAGAGACTCTGAGCTATAAGTGGTGAGACAAAGCCGGCAAAAAAAAAAAACGCTTACTTACACGGTCATTTCTACTGAAATTACTCCACAGTGTGGATTAAAGGCATCCTGGGGTGAGAGGCGTGTTTTTAACGTGTGTTTCTGGGCATCTCCCCCCCCCCCCAGGCTCGTGTCATGGCCACCATCGGTGTCACCCGCGGCCTCGGAGACCACGACCTCAAAGTGCACGACTCCGACATCTACATCAAGCCTTTCCTGTCCTGCTGGCCTGAGGTGGCGTCCGTGCTCCTCTCTCTGAGCACAAAATACATTTTATTTTAGTGCTGCAGCCCTTTTACTGTGTATTATTACATATACCACTATGTATGATATCTCTCCACAAACAGTTCTGGTTCTTAACCTACGTATGCATTGAAGTTAGCTATATTAATATTACATGTTCAAAATCTCTCTGAGATTACAGATCTTATACTGTGTATCATTACATACATCAAAATGTATTTGATCTATCCACAAATGGTAATAGTTCTTAATATAGATTTGTATTGAAGTAAGCTATTTTAATATTGCATGTTTTAAATTTTCTATAACCCTGTAGATGTACTTGACTCTTTTTACTTCATGTTCCTTTCATAGCAGAGGGGATTTAATTGAGGTTTTTTTTTTTGAAGCACATTAATAAGGTGTACTGTGGAAGCTATTTCAATACGAGCTCCGTTAGCCGCGCAAGAGGACTTGGACGGAAATTAGAATTTTCTCATTGACATTAAGAAGTATTTTCTAATTCAGAGTGATAAGTGAAGGGGACGGCTCACCAGGGTTTGCAGTGGGGGCAGAGATCCTTTGAGTGTTCCGGACCAGACCTCACCCAGCGCTATAAACAGTCAAAAACATGCAGAACTACGAGCTTCTACGGGCTGAATGACCTCCTCTTTTCATTAAACTTCCCTAAACTTTAAATTTTCATTAAATGCTACGTCCTTATTTGTTAGGTCATGAGTTACTTGTTTTGTTTGAAAGATAAAGTGTATTTTATGCCCAGGCAGAAAGATTATATAATTGGGAGGAGTAGTGCTTACCCACAAGATAATACTCGAAAATGAAACATTTTTATTGTCTCAGTAAAAGGTTTTCTCCAGAGCAGTATCTAATGTACCTGTGCTGCTCCCTCCAGTCTGAAAGATAAAGTCCTGTGTGGGCCATCAAGGTATTACCAGGGACCCTGGAACATTTTTAAAGCCCTTTAAATATGGCACGTTCCTGCTCTGCCTGAATTGGATCGTGCCACTTGGAGCTCTTAGAATGTGCGGCCTCCAAGACTGGAAACCAGAGAGCAGCTGATTGCTGGCCACCGTCAGCAGTCAGCGAGATGGTGAAATAAAGTGCCATCCCCAGGCAGTTAAATCAGCGTGAGTGAGGCAGAAAAGAACCACGTCAGGACTGAATGGGTCTGAGGGACGTGATTAGACCCTGCGGAGGAAAATGAATGTGACATCCCAAAGCTGAACGTGCACTACTCGGATTAAAGACGTGCATCTGCATTTTTAGGAGTCTGAGAGAAACGGTGAAACTTTTTTTTTTCTGTTATAATTCACCTATTTAGTAGGTGTTCAACCAGCGAAAGGTCAATGCTGCCGCTGCAGGGGGAGAAGGAGGCATGTCTCTGAGATGTTACAGATGGCCAATGCGAGAACACAGATGTTCCGGTTACCATAGTTACGGCCGTTCAGCGAGAACGCACATCTGTTCTCCCCTGAACGTATGACTCTGGCGTGGTCCGCGCGGATCCAACATCTTTGTGTGAGCGTGAGGAGAGGGGCAGGCCGTCGGGATCGGGGTACAGGCTGTGAGCGGCTCTCTTCTGTCCCCCCCAACCCCCAGGTGAAGGTGTACCACCTGACACACCACGAGCACGGAGCTGACGACATTCTGGTGCTGGGCACTGACGGCCTGTGGGACGTGCTGTCCAATCAGGAAGTGGCGGAGGCGGTGGGCGGCTTCCTGGCCAACTGTGACCCCGACGACCCCTACAGGTACATACCCTTCACTGCGTCCTTGTTGTGCGTTTCCGCTTGTGTTTACGTTGGGATTGGCGTTTGTATAGACTTTGCTGGAGAGAAAATAATGAGTATATGAACCTGAGAATTAACTCTGCATTATGGACTCTTCTCTCATTTCCAATTTGAGACTTCCTGTACCACAGCACACAGGTCTCTCTCTCTCTCTTCCAGACTTGAAGAACAGGGTTCAGACCTAATGCTATGCCAGTTTCTGTTGTTTTGAGAATGTTCTCATGGGTGAAGAGTCATTATGTTTAAAATAAACCATTTAAGGTGTTTTTGTAAATGTTTTGTTGTTCCCAGTCCTTATCATTACCTAGGCTGTCCTCTATGTCCCACCATGTGTTAGAATCAGTAGTTTGACAGAATGGAAACCATGCAGAGTGATCTGTGACAGTGTGTGTGTGTGTGTGTGTGTGTGTGTGTATGTGTGTGTGTGTATGTGATCTGTGTGTGTGTATGTGATTTGTGTGTGTGTGATTTGTGTGTGTGTGTGTGTGTGTGTGTGTGTGTGTGTGTGTATGTGATTTGTGTATGTGTGTGTTCCTGCTCACTCCCCTCCACCTGGTGCGCAGGTACACCATGGCTGCTCAGGACCTGGTGATGAGAGCGCGTGGGGTGCTGAGGGACAGAGGCTGGCGGATCTCCAACGACAGACTGGGCTCTGGAGACGACATCTCTGTCTTCATCATCCCACTATTACACGGGAACCAAGAGACCTAGCCAAGATGGCCGCTCCAGGAGGCTACGAAAGGAGGAGGGAGGGGGGTACCCCCACCCCACCTCGCCACCACCTCCTCCTCTCCCCCTCTCCTCTCCTCTCCTCAGTGCTGTACAGTGAGTGATGACCGTCTCCCATCCCCTGCGTCACCGAAGGCCACGTGTTTGAAGACCTTCCTCCTCCTCCTCCTCTTCACACCGTGAAGCTATGCGCTTTCTCTCGCTGAGGAAGATCTCAGGATTGCCACCAGTCGCCCTCGTCACGTGACCCTGGAGCGCTCCGACAGAACAGCGACCATCGCTGCTTCGCCAGGATGCGCCAGGGATTTGTTGAGATGTTCGCAGGCTGAGGCGCTGCTTATGAACCTCATCCTCATACACTATTCATTTCACTATTCCTCCCAGAGTCCCGATTCTGTCCTCTTTCGGAATGGGGGGGGGGGGGGGGGGGGTGCACCTTGAGAGGTGAGGATGTAATGGTGGTAAAAACGGAAAGGGATTAGGAATGGCAACAATTTGAGTAAGGTGCAATGATTTACTTTTGTTTTTAGTCTTCTGATGCTAGCTGGCGCTTCATTTGGCATTAATTTTTAAGTTTGGATTCGTTCATTTGTTTGATAATCCATTACAGTTTAGGTACTTGATCATCACTGTTTTGACAAACAACCGCACGGTATCGAAACCGAGCAATGCCGTTCCACCACTGCGCCTGCGTCCTCCGTCCGAAAACCATCAGTCACCACAGTGTATTTAAAGTGCCAGTCTTACATGCAGGGAGTGCAAGAAGGTCTCTGTGGAACTGCTGCTTTCTGCTAAGAGACCTGGGTCCAAATGTATTTCGTCTACCTTAAGAAGAATAAGGTCACATTTGGACATTGTCGTACTATATCATACAGGAGGAATGAGCATTTGAGCTCCAACTGTTGCATCCACTTAGTGTGTTCGTCGGTTAATATATTTTTAATTTATTTAATGTTAGCATATTTGTTTAACTGACCTGTGTGCGTTACCAGAATGTTAGCGTTTTTCTCTGCTTAAATACTGTGTGTTCCCGCTTAATGAGGACCAGGCTGACCTCTTAGTCACAGGGTTCATGTGAGGTCAAGAATTTGGCCTGGAGCTGGTCTGACTTCCTCAAACAGAAACCTGCTGTAAGCAAAAGGCTGGTGTTTATTTCCTTTGGATTCACTATGATTATAGCTGTGTTTCTGGGGGAAAAAAACACAGAGTCAAGTTTCTAAATTTATGTTTTTTAATTTTATTGTTCATTTAGAAAATAATCTGCTTGTTGAGGAAAATTTTTCTCAACAGGATTTTGTAAATACTGGCAAGGGAGAATTTTAAATTCCGTTCTCCATGTTTCAGACTGGTGCTGACCCACTTTGTCTGTAAAAGCCATAGGAGATACCAGTATGCCCGTAGATATATTCAAGTTAAGGGGGTGCTCAGTTTTGGACATTTAGATGTCACTCTGATGTGACCCCACAGCATAACTGAACTCTGCAACACACTACTAGGTGCTAGGGGTACTGGAACCAGACACTACAGTATCATGAAGATGTGATATGTTATTTTTTCTTGTTTGTTCATTTTTGTGGTCAGTTTTTTTATTGTTCCTTTTCATTATTATAATGCAATTTTTAAACAAATGATAGCATCCTTTTTCTTCATATGGCAGCCTGGTCAGAAATGTGAGTAGAATGGAGAGTTACTTTCTGGAAGTGTGTGAAAGAACAGAAATTAATGTACTCATAACTTACATCTCAGCTGTTGATTTCTAGACAAAAGGAGATATTCAACTGTTTGTGAATTGCTGGATTGGTAATTATTTCATGAAACAATCACAGATCTGACCCTGGGGTTAACCTTGCATTGTTGAATGGTTAAAACCCCACCTACCTCGCCCTTGTGTATATGTTTCTGTTCATGAATCCAAAGAATAACAGTGTCCCTCCCCTTGGCTATACTCCAAGGTTAAAATTTGTGGAATGCAACTGATTTATTAATTGCAGAAAAATCCTGAATACTGTTTTGTAGTTTAACAGTGCCCAATGGTGCAACCCATACAAAAATAACATAATGACAATTTTTTTTATTTCAATCAGTATATTGAAAATATGTAAATTATTGCCATTTTGATATATTGCAATTTATTTCAGTTTTCTATTACTATATTTTAAATATATTAGCAATATATTCTTGGGCAGGACAACATATTTCTCAATATATTACAGTATATTTCATTCTCATATGGGAGTGTGGGTAATAATCATGTTTCTGTGAATTCACAGATCCTCTGTCTGCCACACCGGGACGAATGCTTAGTCATGTTACTCGTTGTTGGCTTACATGTACACAATAGAGCGAGGCATTTTGACATTTTTAACATGGTAAATAAATGTGTGTGCCATTCTTCTGTGCAAAGATCCATCCATTTTCCTAAAGTCTGATCTAATTGACTAAATGACTGCCTGAAAAGTAAAAGTAAAATTCAGCAAACAGATTGACCCCCCCTACCCCCCCCCCCCCCCCCCCCCCCCCCCCCCCCCCCCCCTTCACACTGTGACCAAATAACTGTTCTGCCAGCTATAAATCCTCTTAGCCTCCAGCCAGACTTTGTTGAAGCTGTATTCTACATGTCATGTTCTCATATTTAGTGCCACGTTTCTTGCATTCTGTTTTCCTGATCATTTTAAACAGACTTTTCGGTATAATGTTTTGTTTTTTATTTGGAATTTTAATGCCAGACATTAGTTGGACATACGATGGACCGGTTTGTTTACAAGTAACAAGCTGGCATTTCAGAAAATGAACAGGTCTGATTTGTAATTAGTGCATAACTGGTTTCCCATGTATGTTGAAGAGAATGCAGTTAATTGCGTGTGTTTGATTGTGATAACATGAAACTGTGCAAAATGTATTTTAAAAGATCCATCCAAATCAAGTGAAGTAATAAGTTTTGTCAGTATTGTCTGATATTGACGCTTGGATGTTTATATTATACCAACAAGGGTCACATATTATTTTAAGGGCCTCTTGTGCTGTTAGAAAACACTTTTGGATCATTGCTTCATAACTGAGTATACTCTGTTTAAATAAATGTTCACAGCTTAAACTGTGAATAGTCAATAGTTAAGGTGTACCTTTATGCTTTTGGAACACTTTGGTGAAGATGTGACAACTGTTTATGCAATATCAGTGTAAATATCAATGGTAAAACCCTACATTCATTCAAAACACCAAATCTCAACTGAACTCAAGTTGTTTACAAAACTATTTCTGCTACAATTTCACGCTTTAAATCACAAGATTACTTATTCACCACCTGCTCATCTGTCTGTTAACAACCTGAGAAAATACGTCACACCTAATGAATAGGTAGCGATTTATCAGCATCAGTTTTAACAGAATAAAGAGACCCTTAAAATAAAGCATGACCACGTGGTTAAGGTAAGAAATTACACAGGAACTGTACACCGGTGTCTACACATCATTTGACTGGGCTGCAGATGGCAGCTGGTGGTGGGATATCTGTGATTTAGTGCAAGTTTTTAAAGAACATCTGCGTTTTTTTGTTTTCTATCTCCTGCCCGGATTCTGTTTCACCGCAGCCTCGGTACTTTCTGTTATCGGCTCACACCTTCCGCCCGACGCCCACTTTCAATGCCGTCATCAACACTTGAGAGAGAGAGAGAGAGAGAGCGAGAGAGAGAGCGAGAGAGAGAGCGAGAGAGAGAGAGAGAGAGAGAGAGCGAGAGAGAGAGAGAGAGAGAGATGCAGCAGTATTTCAGTGATAAGACTGTCTTTCATTGTATTATATGTATTAAATGAAGAACAAATGTAAATGTTTGGATACGGAAGGACGTTTCAGACCAATGACCTTGTCAATTCTCCTTTGTGAATGTTAACTGGACATTTTGTAAAGAGGAAATCCTATGAAGTCAAAGTATTTTTAGTGTTTTGGATATTTTAAGTGCAATGATTAAAAAAAAAAAATGGGGAGGACTTGAAAAACAAGTGTGCACCTTCAGTGTATTTTTTTTGTTTTCCAAGAATACAGAAAGAAATCCTTCAAACTGGTAGTAATTTATTTATTTTGAATAAATAAAAGACATATTGTGATTTTATCGTTGTCACTGCTGACATCACACTGTTTTTGTGACAAACATACGATACAAAGACCATCCTTTACAAACCTTATAAAGAAGGCAGCCTGTCCAAAACAGATCTTTTCTTACAACCCTAAAGGACACAAATTACTTCTTTCTGAAGGACTCTGAGCGCTCTTCTGAAAGAAAAAAAAAAAAAAAAAAAACCCTGAAAATACGTAGTACAACTGAGTGCATTTCTAATGTCTAATTGGGAGCTGTCTGAAGACAGCAGATAAGTTTCAGAACTTTAGTAAAAGTTTTGTCAGACAAACAAACCACCACCCTAAGCACCCTGTGTTCTGTAGTATAGGTTTTTATAGTTTATAGTCTGAGGTAGTGTAGCGGAAGATAATTTTCTACACCATCCTCATTAGGTTTAGAGTAAATGGTTTGGAGGCATAGAATATTTTTTTTCTAATTTTAAATTAAATTTTAAAGGTTGGTCTCGGTATTTATTCAAGATACAACTACATTTACACTGCAAATTAAAATCAATCCCATTCTTTTTTTCATATCTGATTCAGCAGTGTGGTTCATGATGGGGGGGGGGGTGATCCTGGATCTGGGACCCCACCAGCAGTTCTGAGCCCATATGTCCCAGTTCGGAGCCATTGTCCAAAGAGTATGGAGCTCCGTGCGGCTCTCCGCGGGTCTGGTTTTGGGGAACGGGCACACAAACGAGGCGGAAAATACAGAAAATACCGCCGCTCGACTCCCGCGGAGAGCGGAGCAGGAAGCCTTTGAAGAGCTCCCAAGGGAGCAGACAGCTACAGCTGGAACGCAGCCCATGGCCGAGGGCTTCTGGCTGCTCCATCCCCATCGCTCAAACATCGCTCAAGCGTCAGGGCCCCAGACACACAGGCCCGTCTGCACTCAGCCATCGAGCCAAGCGAAGGTCAACGCAACCATCTCACGGAAAGCAGCTGGTAACCAAAAACAAGAGCTCAGACTACCTTTCTGCACCCAGAGCCACCATAAGAGACTGTACACCAATGAGGTGAAAGGCTCTGGCGTAGTTACAGAGCAGCCATTGAGCAGGAATGCTTATTTGTGCAAAGGAGGACATGTCTGAGTGTCTATATGCATCTTTCTATCCAAACTGAGCTCTTAGACTCCATTTTTCATGAACAGATTACACAGCAGTTTATTAAGGTCTGTCAACATAAATTAGGTCCAAAATCCATACAACATAAATGACTAGGGCAACCAGATTGCCATGGTGATGACCCAAAGACAGACACAAAGAACATTGGAATAGTGGCTATATCAGTGCATCTACTAACTGTTCACACAGTAGACATAAACTGAAAAAAGAAAGTCAGTATTAACCAGCATCAGGCTTGCCTGTAGAACTTTAAAAATGCTACACACTGTTTGGATTAGGCTAATCCAAAGATCTCATTATCTTCCATTTTTACACTGTCAATGCTGACAGGGGAGCTCAAAGGTATACTTTCCTCGTATGTCCACAGTTGAATATATCGACCCTATCATTCCTGGAGGTATCTGTGCATTATTACTGTTATTAATTCCAGGTGCCCTGCAGGTGACTTCTGAATGAGGTTAATGGTAGTATGTAAACACATAGACACAGCACAGCTCTGGTATATCATTGTGTGATAACATGTCTTTCAATCTGTGGCGTCTAGCAAACATATGGCATAGAAATAGGCATTCTAATTTGACCCCTCGGGTCATTTAGAAATGTGAATTTACAGAAGGGCTCAATCCACATTTTCAATTATTTTAGACCTCTTTCTAAATGTCTCACGGGTAGCATTGAACCCTTAAATTGTTTCCTAATCAATCAGGCAGGGTACCACACTTGTCTTTTAAAAGGTTAAAGTGAAATTGGTGTTGAAGCTGATAATTGGGTTGAGGTTAGCCTGACTAGAAGCCTTACCCATGATTCCTAGGGTGTGATCACACAAGGGCCTCAGGGTAAAAAGGATACTGAAATTCCAAGGCTCCTGTCAAAATAACACCGTTCACTTAGGTGTTCAGACCTAATCAGATGGTTCAAATTGGAAAACTTGCATAAAAATTGCAAACTTGTACCTTTCCCATGATTTTCTGCATTTAAATGATCGATTATAAATACTACCGTAACATTCTCAGCTGTGAAATGCGCATTTATCCCTGTAAGTATCTTTGTAAATGCACCATGTGCTGCAATTAGATACCATTGATAATCCATTTTACTTAATTATGAATAACAATCAAAGCAGACCAACTCCAGTCTATACCATGTGAACTATTAACAAGCCAGCAGTTAGACATAATGAGTCCAGACTTACACATAACTAAATTAACATCTTATCACCAGCTTTATATCTATTCAGAAAGAACTGTAAGCACTTCTGTATACTTACATAGCGTACCTGTAGTGCATAGAGCAGACGCGTCATGTCCATTCAAGCTGGAGGGGCACATGCCCCACCAGATTTTTGATATCTGGATTTTTCATATTTTTACTTTATTACTATTATTTTTTTATATGTAATTATGATTGTATTCTTCTAATTATGTCATAGATCATACCTCAAAAAGTCACACACCCCCTTTCCCTATGGTATTGGTTTCTTCCAAGAGCTGCAGGATGAAATCGGTCTGCAACAGCAGGTACGCACGCACACAGCACTCTGTAGCGCATCAGTGCTGGAGGAGATGTAGGCTGCAGCTTAACGGTGCATTGCTGAAGCGGTTAGAAGAGCATCAATCCCTTTTCAAACGTGTGAAAATGAAATGCAATTAGTTATACACACTTAATTGCATTTGAGAAATATAGACATGGTTTGCTTTGCAAGATAGTTGGCTAGTACCAGCTAAAGTTAGTAGCCATCCCTCAGTCCGGTTGTTTAGCCTTCGGGCTTGCTAGCTAGTCGTGACTTGTGATTGCATGATGCCCCTGGCATAGAGGTAGTGCAGACTCAATAGTGTTGGAATCACAATTGCGTGTAGACTTCCCTTAGTGGGAAATTCATTAGTGTGACAGGTTGCACACAAGAACGGTTGTAAACATGCCTCCATCACCATCACTTTGGGTCCCATTTAATGTCCCCTTGCTTCTGAACTTCCAGTTTCAGGGGGTAAGCACCACTAAGTGTTCCCCCACTTCACAACCGAAACCCCCAGCACTACAGGAAGCATCTTCCCTCTGCTTCTCTAATATCTTCCCTGTCAGAGTTAATCTCACAAACCGAACACACAGCAGAGACCCTGTTACAGCCTGTATTACCCGAGGCAAGGCAGGAACTCTTTAAGCAGGCTTACCACGTTCTACAACAGACCTACAAAGTGCCTTCCTCTTCCGAGGTAGACAAGGGTTTGAGGCCCAATGGCAGAAGATGATGCTATACTATGGGAAGTGAAACAGGATAATGTGGGAAGATGGAGGACCTCATTTTCTGAGCTCCACACAGGGCTTGAACCCAGCTCAGCGGGTTGAGAGACTGGCATTTCTGTGGTGATCCGCCGTAACACCACAACATAAGTGGATGTGTTAGATAAACCATTGCTTCCAGTACCAGTGGAAAAGGTTTCTGCCGTTTGCTGTGATACCTGGGTCTAAACCAAGATGAAAGCCCAGTGGTGCAACTTTGAGCCATGCAGAAGCAGACCAGCTGCATTCACTGTAGATGAAGCTATATTTTTATAGCCAAAGGAAACAGCAGCTGTGAATCCCATAAAGTAAAAGTCCTGCGGGGGGGGTGACTCTGTGATAGGAAAGGGACCCAAAACCTTTTAACCATTTCTCACCAATGGTACTAAGTTTACATGCTATGACACCTGTAATCAGTCAAGGAGTGTGTCCACAAAGCTGAGGCTTAGTACTGCTGCAGTTAGTACAGGTGGATTTTAACAAGGATGTCCCCGATGGAAAACCTAGACCTTATTTTACTATTTAAAAATGACCTGAAGCCTAGCTGGATGTAGTGCTTTGCAAAGGTCCATACCTCTTGCTGTCCCTGGTCTGGCTTGACTCCAGGATCTACTCAAAGCTTTCCAATACAGTCAGATCCATGAGTTAATTACAAACATCCCCAATGCATTTTTATCAATGAATATCGACAGGGGAACTGGGTCCTTAAGGCTCGACTCCCAGATATACTTGAAGCTGTCCAATACAATCAGATCTATGGAGTTTAATTATGAATGTCCCCAATGCATTTTTGTCAATGGATACTGGCAGAGAAGAGGGAACTGGGTCCTAAAGGTTGTAAAATCAAGCCCTTGTTTTTCTGACCGTCTGCACAGATCCTGACTCTCCTGTGTCTGATTTTGACTACTGCTTGCTCTTTGTCCCACACGTCCGTGTGTTGAGGCTAAAAGACAACGTGAATTCAAAAACAGCAACGATGCATAACAGCGCGCTAGCAGAGAGCCGCGGCAGTCTTTGATATTTACAGCCACGAGAACGCATGAAACGCATGTGATCACAGTGCAGAAAGGTAGAATAAGCCAGTGCACTGCTACCCTGTTCTCTTTTTTTTAATGGGAAACACGGAGGCGGTCGTACTCGGAGGACCAGGGCAAAAATTGCAGTGCCTCACAGGGAGATGTAAACAGAGCCATCTGGTCAGCGCCTAACAACGGCGTTCCACACGCCACAGGCAGCCAGGACAGCGATGGCTCGGCCCGGCCCTGCATCCCCGTCGGCGTGTGCGTGTGGTCCGCGCTGCACGGTGAGGCCACATTCTCTGCGCACAGTCTCGTGTGTGTGTGTGTGTGTGTGTGTGTGCGTGTGTGCGTTTCTGCGTGTGCGTAGGTGGCTTGTCAAGGTCAGCAAATGCTCACTGGAAGAGCAATCCAAGGAAGCTGCGGTACAAAATTTCTCGCAAGTTTCATTCTTAAAAGCCTCCATCCACAACCGCAGTGGCTGACAAACGAGCACGGCTTGCCTCTTCTTTTTACGTAGATACTTCTTCAGTTTAGATACTTCTTTTTACGTAGATACTTCTTCAGTTTAGATACTTCTTTTTACGTAAATACTTCAACACATATTTAAATAGAGATACAAATCCTATACAAGGAAATCAATGCGTACCAAAAACTAGGTGGATGCTGCTATCTGCAAATGTGTAAATTCGTAGATTGTCAAATGGATACACTATTAATGTCATTAAATGTATTAATGACATTAAATGTGAACAGAATAGAATGTGTACACTATACAATGAAGTACACAGACACAGAGTTCTCTATTGAAGAGCTTACGGCAGGCAACATGAGACTGCACAATCCTAATGTTGTCAGACAGTTTACTTCTCTCCTGAGATAATTACTAAGAAAAGGTCTATGGGACTTCAAAACCATCGCTGAAGCTGGCATGTCTTTCTTAGAGCAAGTATCTCAGCTCTTTATAATCCAAGTCTTTTGGAGATCAAATTAATGAACTGAAGAATGTGGAAACCACGGTAGTTCTAGCATATCCATTTAGGGCTTTGGCAATCAATATGACACCGGCACGTTCGCCAGTTTACCAGCGGATAATGAACTTCAGCCACTGTCACCGACAGCGAGGCTGGCAAATCCCTCCAGCTATCACCCGCCCTTGTCAGTCTTCTCCTCTGTATGCCAATGCCGGTGAAAAGAGCAGGGGTGAGAGGTCGCAGCAGAGGCAGGCAATCCTTCATCTACACAGCAATTACCGAGCCTGGCGTTCAGCCAAGCACATCGCAGCGGTCGCTCGTCTGTCCCCCCCCCCGACCTCAGCCAGAATATCTTTAATAAGACGGGATAAAAATTCAGGTGGCGGAAAAAGGAGATTTCTATTCCAGAAGTCACCGCAATGGTCACCCTCACCCCTGCCGTGAAGTCTCCGGGAATCCGCACCGCACGAGCTACCAACGAGCGAGGATCAAGGCAGCCTCTATAGTCGAGGAAATTTAAACAGCGGGGCTAAAGACTGAGACTGTAATTGCTTTGGACGAGCAGACGTTCACCCCCACCCCCCCCCCCCCCCCCAGCCCCCTACCCCCCGGTGTGTGTGGATCTTACGCAAACCGAGGGGAAAGATCGTAGTTGGGTAATCTTAAGGCATGTAGAAAATGCACGGTTTACGCACGAGGTCCGGCCGAGGAGGGGCGGCTCCGGCGTACAGCTGGGATATTAATCTGAGCCTGCAGATTTTTCCACCAGGAGCTGTAAACGGGGAGCTCAAATTTATTGCCTCGGGTTTAATAGCCTGAAATTGATTTATTTTCGCCCGGGCTGAAACGGGGCTGTCGCTAGAGGAAAGATCAGGGGCTGGATGGGCCGAGTGCTTCGCTGCTCTTTTTTATAATTTACGTGCGAGCAGACTTCTCGTACCACCACCACCCCCCCCCCCCCACCCCCCGCTGCCAAACGCTGCCCAACGCTGTCCAGACAATAGAGAGGCAGAAAAAGAAAGCACCACCTCAGCTTGCTCATGCCATCAATCCCGACATTTCAGCTGCGCCGGGTCAGCGTTAGCGTGCACGCTTAGCAACCTGCGTTAGCGCGGGCGCTCCTTTCCGCGTACGGCCTCCCGGAACATTGTGGCACAGTCACGCAAATGCACGACCGTGTCGACTGCCACGGTGCATCCAGGTGAACCGTGCAAGTTCGCCTTTTTTGTTAAAGCCGACTCTCGATTCCCTCGTTGCTTATCTTACTCTTTGCAGTGATTGGTCAGTATCTTTGAAACCCGCGGGTCATAACAAGTTTCCTGTCTTGATCAACCTCTGAAAAGATGGAGCGTCCCCTGAGGATTGGGTGATTAGCTTCTGGAAGCGTGCAATCTAGGAGGTGTACGACACATCACAGGCGTGTCCCTGAGACCTCTCGCATTCTTGCAAGTCTGAGTTTGCCTTTCGCACAAAAATTAGCAACGCAGCAGCCAGAATGAGAAGCACGTCCTTGGAGAAGGGCATCCAATAGGTTAATCAATATGAGCTACTGCGCACATACATGCATTCCTCTCCTCTGGGAATAAACGCATCATCCAGGCGCAGCTCAGTCTGGTGTGAGGCGCAGGGCACTGCCATCACTCAGCCTCAGCCTCAGCCACAACCCCCGCCGTTTCGTAGGCTTATACCGGCTCACAGCTCGACAGATGCCGTTCCCTGGGGGATCGATTCAGGGCACCGCCCCTCTGGTGCATGCACCTCCGAGGCTATCCCACAAACCACAGAGCTCAGAGCGGCGTGTAGACAGACATCCGAGGGACCTGTAGGTCTCTGCACATGGGGGTAGTTAAATATGTACAGCTGGCTCCCCAAGGCTTGTGTTTTAGGCACAGACATCACAGGTAACGGCCAACAGACCATGCCGTTAGTCTTCTTTGGTCAGCATGTTACAGATAAATACTGGTTTAATGCACTCACATCTCTACTAGCTAGCATGTACCTTGTCTGGCCAACTATCGAAACTTGGTCATGCAGCACTTCTAATACTGTTGACTCCATATATGACTTTTTGCTTATGCTGTACTCTGCCTCGCTTGTAAGTTGCTTTGGATAAAAGCGTCTGCCAAATGACTAACCATAAATGTAAATGTAGATAAGGTAAATACACCACTTTGGTTCTCCAGTCTCATTGAACCATTTGTTCAAACGAACCCTTAAGCCTCACCGATTGCACTTTATAAGCATGTGGCTTGCAGGACTGCATCCCACTTCTCACGCTGTGACAGTGAATGAAACACGTTCAAGGTGTAACAGACCCCAGTGTAATGTCACAAATCACAAATCATATAATTGTCTAGGAGTGTCGAGATAGCAATTCCACCATGACCTACATGTTTATAGATGATTGACTCAGTCGCATTGCCTGAGGGTGAAATCAAATATCTAAAATTAATAACTTCATAGCATTTTCCCGCTCTCTGGTGGGAAAATAACCTTATTATGTCTACTTGTTTGGGAAGACTGTCAAACAGATAAAAAGGAAATTAAGCATTGGAGTTTAGGGAAAAAAATGAACCATGTCAATTCATCATGAAAAGTAATTTAGAAGTTAAAATAACTGGCCATTAAGATCAAGGTTAGCTGCCAATGTAGAGCACAATGACGATAATGAATTGCTTTTATATAGCAACTCATTCCTCAAAAGGATCTCAAACCACTTTTATATGAAGGAGAGTGACAATTCAGCTGCTACTAATATGTAGCGTGCGCCTGGGCGGTGCGCAGCAGACATTTTGTGCAAGATGCCGCCCCATCAGCTGCAGCAGATGGGAGGATTCAATTTTAACCGATTAAACTGGGGGATGATCAGACTGACAAAACCGGAATTTGGCCAGGATGCCCAGGTAACCCCATACTCTTTACAGTAAGCACTACGGGACCTTCAATGAGCCGTGAGTGAGGACCCTGATGTAACATCTCGTTCGGAAGACAACATCTCCTACTGGCATTGGTTTTCACCTTCATCAACAAGGAAGACCGCCCCCTACTGGCCCACCAAAAGCCTTTCTCCCAGCATGCTAGTTATCCCAGAAAGTTTCCCAAACCAAGTACAGCCTGCTTAGTTTCAGCCATTGAGGTATTCCTTCAAACATCTGTAAACTGCTGTGAACATCAGATAGCAGATACAGAGACAGCAAATAAGAAAACTACATACAAGCTCCATCTAACGTTTTTATTTCAATCATTCAAGAATGAGTACATTACACATACTCATAATGCAGTCATCCATGTGCTGAAAAATAAACACAAGGCAATTATCACCACAGCCAATTACAGCAACTGTATGCAATATACACACTTAGATGAAGCACACTGCAGACAATCCGCGGAATACATACAAAAGCTCGACAGCAATCAGGAAGCAAAAACGTGGACCTTATCTCGGTCTGTACCACCGGAGTGTCCATCAAGAAACGGCAAACGGCAAATTGTCTTCGTGTGAAGAGCGTCACCAGCGCCAGCAAGGCAGTAGCTTGCGCAGTCAACTCCAATAGCGGGCAGTGTCACAACCCAACCAACAGCACAAACTACTACCTCAGCCAGAACATGGTGCAAGCCAGCGTCGGGTGCCTTTTCCCTGTAAGCTGGTTTCCTGGTAAATAACTACGGTGATAACGAGAACAGGGGGGATATAAAAAAATATCCAAAAATGTGTCACCACAGGGCTCAATTCGTTTGATATTAATCTCGATTCCGTGCGCATGTTGAAATAACAGGGGAACCCCACCCACGACCCCCCTCCTTCCCCTCCCCTTTCCTCGTATGACCTGGAAATGGCATGTCATGTCTCGTTGTTAATTATCTAGAAGTCTTAGACACATGTAAAAAAGCTAGTTAGCCAAACCACCTAGCTAGATACCACAGTTGATTAATTTTATGCAATGCTGCCACGCATCTGCTAACGATCGCTGGTCAATTTAAAGAGGCAAATCCTCAGCGCAAGCTAGCCAGCTGAATCTGCTCTCAAAAGGTCTTCGACAAAAAAGTGGTTTAAAAAGTAGACCGTTCTAGCCAGCTAATATTATTTCTCCAAGCCAGCAAAGCCACTGGACAAATTCGCATGTAGCTAACGTTAGCCACCTAGTTAAAGCGTTCGTCTTGAGTTAAATACAAAGCGTTCACGTTAGTCAAAAGTGTGAAAATACGTCAGGCACTCCACGAAGCCATTTCCATCAACTCCAGCTAACTTAGTTGAAGTACCTAAATTGCGATCTCTCCCGTCCATTAATGCCTGGACACGTGTATTGTCCAGCTTGCGGATGTCGGGCGGGAGACGGAGAGGGCTAGCTGAATTGGCAGACACCTAGCCAGCGTGCTTGCGTGCACCAAATATAAATAAGGCAACGAAATACCGTTTTAGGTAAGGAGTTAGCAATTCATCATTCCCATCTTAGATGAACGTTATTTTTAAAAGCTAGCGGAGCATCTACCATCTACCACACAATACAGAACCGAATGCAAAATCCGACAATTAGCTAGCCAGGGACTCCTCAGTATAACATGCAATTATTTCTTCCTGCTACCCAAACTAGATATACTACGACTGACCCAGCTAAATTCTTTAACCACACTGAGTCAAACGATAAATTAAACGAGCTACATAAAAAGACACAGATACCTCGCTAGCTGTAGAAGTATTGCATTGTCGGCCCTACCTGCGCAACCCCCGGACTGGATTGTGACGAGCTAACGTTAGCTAGCTGGCAAATTTGCTAGCTAGCTACCAATAACTTTCTTCATCTCTCCGATTAGCTAGCTATAGCGAACATTTCCGTCCCTTAAGTACTTCCCTCCACGCTTGCGACTGCAGTCAATGTTACCCAATCATACACTCGACAATCACATTTGCACATATTTTTCTGAGTCATCGCTACAGCTGTCGCCTCTCAGCCGTCTTGGTTCAGGTCGCCGTGCTATCTCCACTGATCTCCCGTTAAGCATCCTCCGGATCGCCGCACGGCGGACACACGCACCGCTGCCGCGCGTCCTCGCCCCGCTGAATCTCTGCTGCTCTCTGCGTGAAATCTCTGATCCACTTTGGATAAAATTCGCGGGAAACGTCAGACTTAGCGTACAGCCATACGTAATCACCGCATCCTCGGCGGATTATGGGAAATTGAGTCTTAATGTATTCTATCTATCTATCTATCTATCTATCTATCTATCTATCGATCACAATCTCACTTGTACAGATGTGCTATAATACAGCACTGAACATAGAGGATTGTGTATATATGTCTTATGTTCTAACATAAAATTGCTGCCCTCTATCTCTCTATCTAATCACCATCTCAATTGTAAAAATGCACTGCAACACACCATTGGCCATAGAGCATAGTGCATGTTTATGCTCCAGAATAATATTGCTACTTCATCATAAAAGAAGTAAACGATTGCACCGTAAAACTGTGAGAACATTTCTAACCCAAAGCTACTCTGCCCGAGTACGTCCGTCAAAGTGCTGAATGGAAGGATTTCAGGAGGAAGTGCGGGAGGTCTCTCACTTTGCACACACACACACATCCACAAAAAGAAAACAAACAGTGGACGACGTGGCGCTAAAAAGCAGTGACATCACAATGGAGCTCAGAATTACACACTGCTAGCGAGGCCAAACCCAAAGATGAGAACACGGAACACAGAAAAGATGAGAACACGGAACACAGAAAAGATGAGAACACAGAACACAGAAAAGATGAGAACACGGAACACAGAAAAGATGAGAACACAGAACACAGAAAAGATGAGAACACGGAACACAGAAAAGATGGACGGACCTGTGGGCTTTTGTGTTCTATCCAAGGACACAGGCAGCAGAAGGAAGAGGTGTGTGCAGTGGAGACTGTGGCCATTGTACACATATTGTACAATGAAGTGCATTGTAAGATCCTAAGAACTTAACTATTGGTGGCTTTAGAGGAAGATTCAGAGGAAGTGAGGGTATCACAATGATACGTATGTTTTTTATTGAAGTCGCTTTGGTCTACCTGTGGTCACCCGTTTCTGGCTTGAAGGTTGTTTGCCAGGCTGTAAGGGCCTCCTGGGAAAAAACTGGGGTTATTCCTCTTATGAAAATAATTTGCAGAGGCATGAAGACAGAGGGAATAAAGTATTTTTTTTATAGAACTGTACCATTTATTTTACACACACAAGTACATCCCTTTTCAGTCTGGCTAAAGATGACATGGAATGTTACAGTAAGATCTTGCATAAAATCCTTGCTCTTGAAAAAGTGCACAAAAAAGACCATCTTGTTTGTTCCTTCCGTTTTTTTTTTTTTTTTTTTTTTTTTTAAAGAGTCAATACAGCCCAAATAGTTTAGTCTTTATTACGTCTTCAACACTATCACCAAACACTGTACATTCACTGTACCCTCTCTTCAGGAAGAAAACAAAACCAAGCAAGAAAAAAAAAAAAACATTGCAATTTTACTGTAGCAGTTAATGCAGATGTCCAGCCAGTCAGATTGGGTTATCCACTTGTATAGGAAGTTTACACTGATGTCAATCGGACTTGTTGTGGTTAGGGCTGTTTGCTCATGGTTGCCCCAGGTTACAGTCTGTTAGACGGACTTGTGTTGAGTATCGCACGCATGTTAATGTAAGGAAATGTCCTCATTCATTAAAAAAAAGAGTGTCCGGCCTCCCGCGAGTGGCCCAGATGGTCACGACTCCCCGTTCTGAACTTTAGTGATCGGCGGCTGCATAAAGTCTTTGAAGGGCCCCAGCGCCTCCTTCAGGGCACAGCTCACCTCGGAGGAAGAGCACGTTATACACTCCACGAGAGTCGGGTACAAAGCGATCACCTGCGCCCAGGTGTTTCCATCCACTGGAGCCAACGAAGGGGCAGACGACAGGGGGAAAAAAAGTGTAGAGAACAGCAAGGAGTCATGGGAGGTCGTTTACACATTCACCTTGATTAAATATAACAATATACATGATATATACAGAGATACTGTACTTCTCTATCCACCATTTCCCTTCCTCTGGACTGCTGGGTTTTCTTTCTGGATTACCCTGTATCACCACACTGATACCACCTTATAAATGACACTGTCCTAAAACAAATGTTAAGAGTAATCTCCTTGAACCACTGATCTCTTTTTTTTCTTACACCTGTCCTGAGAATGCATGCATGTGTTGAATGCACTTAGGGCCTGTCTTTTGAAGGGTGTTGACTCACCGTTCTCAGGCTGGGTCTTCTTGAGGGAGTCCATCAGAGTGCTGATCGCTTTGAGGACGAAGATGATCTCAGTCACTTGTTGCCTAAAGAAGAAACAAAGTACACCCCGCTGCTCAAGATACTCACATTCTCACACAGGCACTGACATACATAATACACCAACTTACTCACTTCCTCTAAGGAAGGAAGTTCAGAGGAAAACCTCAGTCTTGTATTATCATTTAGAGCGGACAGTTACTGCAGCTTTATGCTTTGAAAACATTCAGACAATTTCCTCTTCTGTGGTTAAATGGCACCGAGTCGTGCAGACACCCCTCTGTGAGAAGGGGCCCTGAGGAGGGGGCTGCTCGCTCACGGCAGAGAAGTTAAGCAGCAGAGACTTTTCTGCAGCAGCAACGATCAACATCTGAAGGACGCAATTGGAATTAACCTGAGCAGACGGCAATCAAGCTTCATCCTCTGCTCACTGAGGAAGACAGTGAAAAGACCGTTACACTATATCTGGATGGCAGAGCAACACACAGGCATTCACAGAGAGCAGTGCAGCACAGAGAAAGTGATCCAACAGAAAAGGAGAGACTGATGCACTGACTCGACAGCGACTGAATTCGGCACCCGATTGACGTACGTACCTGTGCGCTGCTGGCCGCAGTACAGTGGCTGACTGCAGATTATGACCGTCACACTTACCTGTGCACTTACAACTGTATGACAGACGGACTGACTGTGCAGACTGTGTCTGTTACACTTACCTGTGCACTCCTGGCTGTATCACACACTGTAACTGTGCATACCATGACGGTTATATTTACCTACGTGCTCCAGGCTGTGTCAGAGACAGTGACTGACTGTGTAAAGCATGGGTGGTATATTTACCTGTGCATTCAGGACTGTGTCAGACACAGTTACAGGCTGTTACATCTAGCTGTGTGCTCCAGACTGAGTCAGAGACAGCGAGTGACTGTGCAAGGCGTGACTGGTATATTTACCTGCGCGTTCAGGACTGTGACTGTGCATAGCAAGACTGGTGTATTTACGTGTACACTCAGGGCTGTGTCAGAGACAGTGGCTACGTGGGGTGTCTGTGAGGGCAGCCTCGCTGTGTGTGGGGGTGGTGCATGCGGGACACCTGGGACGGGACGGGACGGGGGGGGGGGGTGCCCACCTGGGGAGCGGGCAGCGGCCGCTCAGCCTCTCGTCCTCCACGTAGCGACGCAGAACGTCCTGGGAGCGCTTGAGGAGCACGGAGAGCGCCATGCGCGAGATGTAGCCCTCCTGCGGCGTGGACACCTTGTTGCTGAAGGAGAACTGCAGCAGCGTCTCGAAGCACACCTTGGAGAACTCCTCCCGCATGCGAACGTCAATCTCCGCCTCTGTCCGAGTGCGGCAAAAAACAACAGCAAGGTTTACAATGGGGGGCTACGGACATACTCTTTTTATTTTACACGCTTTGCAATGACACCATTATGAACATCTTTATGATACATATGCAAAAAAAAAAAACATGATCTGTGTCAATGTCACATCCACCAAAGTTGAAATCCCCAATTCTGTATTATTGTACAGGCTACTGAATTAGTTACATTAGAATATTACCAGAAATATTCCATAACAAAAAGCATCCACCAAACCAATCAATCACATCTCACATCTTAATCACATCAAATCTTAAGATTAGAAAGATGCCAAAAATTACTACTACAGTAAATTCATTCTTTGTGTATCAGCCGGCACTGGGAAACTTCGATCCGGCGAAATTTGGACTGTGCTGTGTCTGCTGACCTGTGAATGACGAGGACTGAGAGTGAATGGATCCCTTATTGAGCATTGCCATGATCTGCCCAACAAACTCTTTGGGGATGAAGTTGGCAAAAGGCAAGATCTCTGTGCTTATGAGCTGGACCACCTGCGAACACAGCATAATCAATGTCAGCAGTGTTTTACACACAAATCTCAGCTTAAATCACAGCGTGAAAGACAGCAGCCGAGAGTTCAGCAAAAAGAGTTTTACCTCGACGTCTATGCTTTCATTTTTCTGGAATTCTTGAATAGATAAATTATCTGGAGCCGAACTGGGAAGAAATAAAGAGATTTCACATTACATTACATTACATTAATTTACCAGACGCTCTTATCCAGAGTGACTTCCAGCACAATAGAACATAAGTGTATCCATTCAAGTTGAATAAGCAAGAGTGTCAGACCAGGCAAATAACACTCCCAGACCAGCGAGTGTGAGCAGAACACTAGATTTTATGATTACAAATACAAAATAACACTAAGAACCCAGAACTGCAGAACTGAGCTACAGCTGAAGCTCTCCTGTGCTTGCCTGAGCTGCAGAGGAGGATTATATACCCCGGAGTGATTTATAAAACCCGTGCTTTGGGTACTGCCAAAGAGACAAAGAACACTCTGTGCTCAGACAGCAGATTTTCAAATAATCAACTTCCTCCGCAGCTCATCCATTTAAGAAAGTGACAGCACGCCAGGCGTGGAGTGTTGGCTGTCGAGACGTGCATATTCATATCTTCATTTTCACACTGTGACTTTGGAACGTGTCTCCCAGTGAACCGGAGCCAGCCAGACAGGGAATGAGATGGAATCCCTACTGGCGTTGCGGAAACCGATGGGCACCAGTCCAGCCGCCAGGTGGCGCTACTTGCCGAGAAAAGTGAATACTCCGCTCTGCCCCAACGCGGCATGCTCCAGATCCAGCTGTCTGCCATGACACCTCTGAAACTCTCAAACTAGTGACGGCTATAAAGAGCGGAGACGTGGTACCTTTTTGGGAAGAGGAAGTCTTCGAAGGCATTGGCGAGCTCTGGCCACATGGTGTCAAACTTCCCAGAGGAGGCGTGCTGCCTAGCAACAGGAAGCCCTATGGATAGCACCTTCAGCAGCGAGGCGACAGCCAGCTTCCAGGTGCTCTCCGAGGGGCAGGCGTACTTCAGGCCGAGAGGGATCCTCAATGTCTGCGGGAAGAGAGAGAGAGGGAGCAGACAGCCTCAGAGGCGAGGGAGTTTTCCCAACGCAGTCTATGAAACCGCTCTTGTTAAAGTCATTACGCTGTTGAATCGAAAGAGAAAAACCCTCCGGCGGCCCGTTTTAATGGCTTACCTAGAGATTAGAGAGAGGCCAAATCAATGCCAGTGTGGAGAGGTGGCGTGCAACCTGAGTCTTTAATGTCCTTTTAAGAACTTAAGCCTGAAAGCTTAAAAGTTCTCTTACAACTTATACTCACTGAACTGGCTTCACTGCTGAGACCTGTGATCTGCACAACTTTTCAAATGTATTTGTATAATCTTATTTGGAGCACAGGAGGTCTTCGGTGAGACCTATGGCCTACAGAAAGCCCCGCCTGCTTTTGTTGCAATGGGCCTGACTGAACTGTTGAGCTTTGGAAGATAAACCTGACGGCCTGTGCCGTATTAAAGCGATTTAAGAGGGAATTACCGCCAATTAGCTGTGGCCGTGATTGTCAGCACCGAGGACTGTGTTAAACCGATGTCTTAATGATACAGTGTGGGTGGAGGGATGCCAAAGCTTTGTTCCGCAGTAGCAACTCTAGCAGCTGCTGGTACTACAAACAGCCGCACAATCATGTCAGAACCACCCTGCTGCCAGACCACTGGTCTACTGCGGTGGTACATTTACTGCAGACAGGCGAAGAACTTTCCTTAAAACAAGAGCACCAGTTCATAAACTAAGACTTATGCCCCCTGAACCATACCTGCACCCATTCAACATATTAAAATAATCAGGATGTCTTAAACTGAAATAAGAACAAGGCTAAAGATAATACATCTACATATACACAGCTACAGTCTATACCGTCCAACAAACTATTACACTCTACTATAAGCACCACATGGCCCATAGACACTGTGGGTGTAAGTAAAGTTGCTTGACTGTCTTCAGATTTCAAAATGGCACAAAAACTTGGCAAAAAGCATTACTGAGCTTATTTGAATCCAGTCCCTCACGGAGGAGCCGAACAGAACTCGCAGACTGTTAAAAAACCAGGACCAAAATCCAAAGCCGAACCCGAGCCCAAAACCACATCTGTGCAAATGTCAGTGTGAAAGTATGCAGATTTCACAGGCTTTAAAGACTCCAATCCACCCCAATGACACACTATTTCCAGAATATTACCAGAATCCCAGATAATAGGCCTGTATGGTTATGGCATGCATATTTAGCAAGAGGAAAATCTAGGCCTGGCTGAGACACCACAAGCTCAACACACAACAAGAGGCCATAACAGTTATTCGTAGGGCTCACATCTCCCTGCATTTCATCACAAACTTTGATATAAATTGTGCAGTAGACACAAAGGGCAGGGTGAGGTGGAGATTTCATTACCAGCTACGGGCCAAGAACTGACACACCACTGACCCACCAGGAACTGAAAGAAGAAGCTGACAGGAAACGAAGCCTCCGTGACTCAGAAGTCATACCTCCAACCTCTCACTTCAGCACTTAATGTGTTTCTGGAGATAAGCCAAAATAATATGACCTGCTCAGGGTATCCACTGCTTGGGTACTTTTGGATGACTGGTCCAGGGAGCCACCTCCAGAATGTGCCACAGCTGTGCTGTAGGGTAACTTCGACAGGAGAGGACCAATACCTTGATGATGTTCTGGAGAACCTTCTCGCTGACCACGGCCTTGTGACAGGCCGTCTTCTGGTAGAGGTCCACCACCACCTCCAGAGACCGCTCCGCAAAGGGGACGTAGTTTAAGGCCACCCATTCTGCCTGCGGACCAATCATAGCGAGAGACAGAGGCGGCCATAGTTAAGGGGTACTTCCGTTCAGAGTCCTGAAAGGAAAACTGCAATACTCAAAAACGCCAGATTTGATGTTCAAATTTCATGGCAGCAGTGGAAAAAAAGGGGAGATCAGCATGCATCAGTTCCAGATTATCAAGGAGACACAGTCAAATCAGGAAGGAAAATCAGGGGTGTGGAGTGCGAGCGATCATGACAGGCAGGATGAGTTAATTCCCACAGACAGAGACCGAGAGGCACCATGAGACAGAGTGAGAACAATGCTGATGAGGAGGGAGAGGTGTCTACCATGCCGTTAAACGCCCCGTCTGCCAGCGTTACCACCCGGAGCAGGTTACTCTAGAACATTCTGTGAAAGAGATGGGACTCACCGGTGCAAACAGTTGGATCTAAAGGCGATCCATTGTGTAGTAGAGAAAACAAAACGAGAGAAAGACCATACAACCATTACCTCACTTTGCAGTGGTCTGGGAAAAAGGAAACTCAAAATGTAGAACATCTGACTAACTGCATTACAGTTTAGATCCTCTGAGGCAACATGTAATGGAAGCCAGGTCTGTGAGAGCCACATGAACAACAAGAAAAGTGACAGCGTTCTGACCCAATGTCCCTCAAAAGCCACCCAGCTCAAGCTTAACGTTCCCGAGAGCCTTTTTAGTGACATTTTCATGTATGACGAGGTAAAAAAAATTACATCAAACAGGAGCTGTCTCTGAAAACACTGCTCAATATTACTGTGCACAATTGATGCTAAAAATTCAGCAGCTTGTAAGGCGAAATGAGACACTGACAATGAATGAAGCAGCCAGCATCACCTTATCTCAAGCATACAGGAAGTTTATGTGATGAAACTAATGCATTCAGCCTGAAGCAGTACCCCTTAAGGACTGACCCTGCAGTGCACCTCCTATCATTAATGGTAATTGATAAACAGCTTCATCTTTAACCAATAAATTATTTATGCCAAAAATCTCAACTTTATTTGAACTGCAGATAACACACATCTCATCCAATTACAGTCTGATTCCCATTTCTCTTCATGAATAATGCAGGCAATTCACGATCAAAAGTATCTTTTTGAGGTCAATTCATTGCCTAGACGAGTATTTACTCTGAACTACTTTCTGTCCAGGATCTTGGAATTGATGAAATATTGGCTCAGTACTTTTGGATGCGATAGCATTTTGGGAATCTGCCTGTAAGACATGTCCTTAAGAAGACAGCAGCCAACACGGACAAAACAGAGGAAGAAGAGCACCTAAATCTCAGCGGGGAAAATGAAGACATTCAGACGTGGAGACAGCCAGCAGCACATCAGAGGAAGACAGCAGACAGCGCTACCATACGCCTGCGGCTTTCAGACGGAGAGGGCCGCTCACCTGGTTGTACTTGGCATTGGCGATGTGTTTGGTTTCCAGTTTGCCATACTGTGGAGGCTTGCAGGAGAACTCCACGAACAGAAGCAGCTGGTCAAAGATGGCTGGGTACATGACCTGCATGTTCTCCGGGCCGATGCAAATGGCCTGCGTCCAAATGAGAGAAGGGGAGAGTCTTCAACATGACCACTGATGACCTTCTGGCCATGTGTTTAGTATGAGAGTAAGACATGGAACATACCCTAGTATTAACACTAACTTGAAACACATAACTCCTCCCACAATCGAAAGCCCCACCCCCAGCCATCAGGAGCCCCTAACAAAACCCTAGTATTGTGTTGTACTCTGTCTCACTTGTAAGTTACTGTGGATAAAAGCATCTGCCAAATGAAAAAGTGTTACACTACACTAACAGGTAACACATAACCCCTCCCACAACTGCAAGCCACCCCCACTTGGCAGCACAAGCCCCACCCCCTGGCCAGCAGAAGCCCCACCTTCTGCAGGACGTCGAGCGCGGTGAGCACCGCCTCCTGCAGGCTGGTGAGCACGGCCTCGGTGTAGGAGGGCAGGATGAAGGGGGAGGCGTCGGAGCTGATGGGCACGGAGACGGCGCCGTGCAGGATAACGCCCAGCTTCCTCAGGTCCTCCATGCTGAAGCCGCCCTTGATGTGCTGGTAGAGGGCAGGGAAGATCTGCACCAGGGCGGTGAGGAAGGGCTGGCTGGGGATGAAGGCCAGCTTGTCGGAGGCGGAGGGCGGCCGCGTGCACTCCGTGCCCGTCCGGTACCAGGTGTTCCACGCCGACCACCACAGGGCCGAGTCGTCCACCTCCTCCCCAGGGGGCGGGGTGCCCGCCGACTCCGCCCCGTTGTAGCGCGCCAGCCTTTCCGTCAGCGAATCGGAGCGCAGCAGGGGTCTGCCAGGCCCTGACGCCGCCGACACCGGGTCCATGAGGACGGGGACGCCCATGGCGGCAAGGGCGTCGGGCTTCTCCGAGTCCTTGACGGGCGTGACGATCTGCAGGATCTCCTGGAAGCTCTTGAGCGCGGCCAGAGAGACCTCGTTGTTCTTGCTGAGGGCGGCGGATTGGATGTGGTCCAGCAGGACCTCCCAGGCCTTGAAGAAATCCCCTGCAGACAGAGTGGTTATGAAAGCAGTGAGCAGGGCGGAGTGTGGCCTCTACATCAACGCCACATCAGTGTTACCTCAACTGAAGGCGGCAGTGTAGCATAAGGGGTAGGGTTCAATTCACTGCACTGCTGAAGAGGCTGAATAGGCAACACGTCACAGCCCACCACAAGGGGGGGGGGGTTCAGAATTACAGCGCTATGGTTACATGGAGTTTCAGCTGAACATTGTTGAAACGACTCCCCATCCCAATATGTAATCACATTACTTTTTCCACCACACCCACCTAGCGACTGCAGCAGGTATCTGCGGGTGTTGAAGATCCGGGCCACCCCGGCCAGCGTCAGCACCCAGGTCTCCGCCCACTGCTTCTCCGCCGTGTCGCGCGAGTGGTGGATGAGGATGTTCCCGCCCCCGGACTCGATCTTCTCCTTGTCAGCCGTGGTGGAGGACTTCCTCACGCAGTCCAGCAGGTGGAAGAGGACCTGACGCACAGGGAGACACAGGAAGTGATGCTGCGTACGCAATTCATTCAGGCACATAACACTACAGGCATTTTAGTATCATTTGTAACTCTGTGCTCAAGACTGGTTCCCTTTTGATTGCGGCTTTTTAAAATTAACTGTTTTTGTAAGTTTTGCTCCTTCTGGTTTTTTTCTGTGAAAGGTTTTGGCCAGCTTCTCCACACGGGTTGTGATGACAACATGATCATAATGCCGATACCGATCATAAGAGCGGGTGAAGAGTAAGAGCAGGCACCTTCCAGACCACCGTGTGCCAGGTGGGCTGCTGCAGCAGGGTGCCGTGGGCGCTGATGGTGGAGAAGAGCGTCTGCCCAGCGCTCTTCCGCACCGCCGGCCGCGGGTCCACGCACAGCTCCCCCAGCTTGGCGTACAGGCACAGCCACAGGCAGTCGAAGGGCGGGGCCGGGTGAAAGGGCCGGTTGAGGGCCACTCCCTTCTCCCGGGCCTGCTTCTCCAGCGCCGCCTCCTCCCTGTTCAACTCCTGCTCGATGGTCTCGCCCCGTTGGAAGAAGTAGTCTGAGATGTTCCACTGCGGAGACAATACACCTGCAACTCAACCCAGATTCCAATCTAATGTGAATGGCGGGAGGGACTGACGGCAGCCGGAGCTCCTACCAGCAGGCCGATCGAGGTCAGGCTGATGTTGAGCTCTTGGTTCTGAAGCCCGAAGCTGCCGGCGACATCCACCACGATCTGGAGGCAAGTGCAAGGCATCGTGGGAAGGAAGTCCGTCACCACCAGCTGCAGGCACTGGAAGGCTGTTCGGATTAAGGATTCCCTGCGCAGAAAGAAATCCCATGAGTCTTCTGTCATCACCATCACCAGTGACTACAGCAAATTACTCCCACTGCTCAGGTTCTTCATCTCTACAGGCAGAAATGAGAATCTCCAAAATGGTCTTTTTCCCACTGTTCATATTTAGGTTGACCTGAACTTCCAACTGGAAAAAAAAAAATCTTCAATTACTGTACACACTGACCTGACTATTCACATCTGTACATGTGTACATTCTTGTCATGTTATTATTTGTCTCTAGTTATTATAAAAACAGAACACAGTGCACCACAGGCTTATGGGACTCAGAATCCCAGAGAAGAGTTTATTTCAGGTTATCATTTGTCTCTGAAGTTTGTAAAAAACAAACCAAACATACACTGCCTTTCTTAGCTGGATCTCTCCCATGAAAGGGATTTTAAGTCTCAATGGGATGTCCCTGTAAAACAAACACTAAAAGTAAAAACGTGAATAGATCTGGCTGTGCCCTGCCGCGGACGGGCTCACCCCTGGTCGTTTCGGATGGCTCCGATGACGCCCAGCACCAGGGGCCACCCGGGACCCAGGCTGTCCCCCTGGCTCTGAAGGATCTGCAGCACGCTCTCCAGCTGCTTCTGCCGGATGTCGGCATGCACGATGTTGGACAGCTCCTTCAGCGGGTTCAGCAGCAGCAGCTGCAGCCTCTGCAAGCCGAGACAGCCCGTCACACACACACACCTCCCTCACCCCACAGCCCGACAGCCAATCAGCATGGAGGCAGCTGCTGGGCACACGTGTCGCTCTACCTGTGTTAAACTCTGATTTAGCACCGCAGGTGGGCTCCCTCAATTTGGCCTGTAAGTAATCCCTGCGGTTTGAGATGTCTAAATCTGACTCAAAAACAGAATATTTTTATCTCACACGCACACACATGCACACACACACTCTCTCCCTCTCTAACACCCACGCACACATGCACACTCTCTCTCTCTCTCTGACTCACTCACACACACACACACACACACACACACACACACACACACACACTCCACAGGAGGTGCGTTGGAAGCCCCCTTCATACCTGGTTCTGGGACAGCGGGGGGTCGTGCTTGTACGCCAGGCCTGCTTTGATCAGTGATGTCACCGCCTCCGCCCCCCACTCCCTCATCCTGGAGTTCGGATGCTGACAGACCTGTGGGACACGCCCCAGGGACACACAGAGGCGTGGAGAGGCAGATCAGGAGACAGGAGGACAGAGAGGACAGGTGGCTCACGGTGGAGACACAGTGCCAGACTGACAGCGGCGCAGAAAGACCCAGCACAAACAGTCCCAGTGATTGGCAGTCATGACAGCTCACAGCAGGTGTGATTGGTCAGCTTATCGCAACAACGACACGCCTCCTTCAAGTGCCGTAGCTGCACTTCACAGGTCAGTTTTATCACGAGCTATCTCACCTGTTGATTTCAATGATCCCTGTGTGAAGGACGAAGGTGAACATAAACTCCTCGCTCCAGAAATATTTAAATAGATGAGCACTGCACAGCATTATAAGTTATTTACCTTTCCTCAATCATGTATTTTCAGTTGTTTTTTTACATTTTAGGTTTGGGTTTATTTATTTTGTCTGTGAACTCAATTTGAAATATACACACAATTCCAAGATGTGTTTTTCCAAAAGGAAATACGTAATTCTAGCTTCGAAAAGAAAACTGCCCATATCCAAATATCTCTGTTGCTCTCACAGTGGAGGTACAGCATGAGGTGTCATACTGAGAAAGCACCAGCAGTCAGAAAGAAGAGCTCATTCTGAAAGGTAACTGCCTGACTGTGGAAAACACCACAATGGTATTGTACCCTACACAATACCATACACACAACCAGTGATTAGTTTCTGTTAAATTAGTTTATTAGATTACGTTTACATTAATTTAACGGACGCTTCCATGTCTCGATGACGTGGTTTTGAGAAACGGACAGAGATGTTCCCATGGTGAAGCATCCCATGCTATGCTTACAGAGCAGGCAGGTTAAGAGCTGGTCCAACTTCGTCCCAGTGGTTTCCAGTTGGGATTTAAGTCAGGTGACACCATCACCTGGCATTTCCTGACACAGTGACAAGTAGCCCAACCTCTTATCCTTTGCTCTTAACTCGGGAAGTACCTCAAATGAGTCCTGCGGTTCAGGTCAAAAAACACCGGAACTGCGTCATAATCTGTAAGCACTCCTTTCTGTGTGAGATGAGGGTTTCGTTCTGACTGCCAGCGCAGAGAAAGCTTGAATCTCCAGGTTTAGCCAGAGAGCGAATGGGAGAAGAGTTGCCGAGCTTACCTTCTGCAAACACACACGGGCGCGAGAGAGAGAGAGAGAGACAGAGAAATACAACATGAAGACAAACGCGTCACACATAGCTTGCTTTCACAGATAAGGCACAAACAGACGGATTCATCTACCGCTAATAAAGAGGACAAATGGAACTTCAAGCAGAGGCAACTGTCAGGTAAATAGGGAGGTTAGTTCCGTCCAGACACCGCCAGGTTCGCCTACGATCATTATCATTCAGTTTTCCCTGATTCAAAACCAATGACCGCCAACTGACCAATAAAGGGGGAATACAGTTATATTTTAATCACTGAGCCTCAATAATCTAGTCACAGGTTGAATTAATCCAAAGGAGGGTGTGATTATGTGGTTAGTAAATCTGCCATTGGGAGACCTCCATCTGAATGATGCGTGTTTACCTCCAGCAGATGCCCAGTTAGAGGCCTCCACAGAATCTCGATGCGGTCCATGTTCACCAGACCAGTCTCCAGCAACTTGGCAACCGCAAACAGAGACGGTTCCTAAACAAGAGAGAACACGCACGGGACCGCGGCGAATGAGTCAAAACTTTAAATACGCAAACCTCAAACGTACTTCATCTGGGACAATTCCCTTCCCTTAATGCTCAGGTCCCAAACACTGTTTTCGATCATCAAAACAGCCTCAGAGTCATTAAGGCCTGATTGGTGCCCACAGCGCCCCCATGTGGCCGTACCTTATTATTCCCATAGGCCATATCCATGGCTTCCATGGACAGGGAGCAGAGGGCGTTGATCAGGTGATGCAGGGACACGTCATCCAGGTACCTGCACACAAACACAGGAGGCTCGGTGACACATGGCTGTGGAAGTCACCTGTAAATACGTACTCCACCTTTACTCCATACTCACTGCGAGCTCTCGAACAGCCGCGATAAGATGTTGGAGATCACGGGCAGGTCGGTCATCACGGCCGTGGTCAGGACCTGCGGGCGGGAAGCGGAGTGACCGTACGGTCAGTGTGTGGGGAGGACTGTGCGGTCAGGGTATGTTTGACGCCCGTGCAGTCAGTGCATGGAGAGGACCCTGTAGTTAATGGGCAGTGAGGACCATGCGGTCAGTGTACAGGGACTGTGCGGTCAGTGTGTGGTCAGTGCTCTGGCAGGACCATGCGGTCAGAGTTCTGGGAGGACCGTGCGGTCAGTGTGTGGTCAGAGTTCTGGGAGGACCGTGCAGTCAGTGTGTGGTCAGTGTTCTGGCAGGACCGTGCGGTCAGTGTGTGGTCAGTGTTCTGGCAGGACCGTGCGGTCAGTGTGTGGTCAGTTCTCTGGGAGGACCGTGCGGTCACTGGAGGTTGGACTGAGGAGGTGTCTCACCGTGCTGGGTCCTTCCACGGCTCGGCCAGGCTTCAGAGCCCCACCGCTCCCCGGCTTCAGGCCCAGAATCCACACCAGGTGCTGGAAGAGACACACAGCCAATTACAGCCCCCACTGAGCCAATCACAATCGAGTCACTGAGCCAATTAGAGAGTGACGGTAACGTGGGCACCTGCAGAACAGTTCACAAAGGAGTCAATGAGAGGATCAGAAAGTTACAGTGCCTGCAGATTCATTCACAATGAACATGAGTCAGTGAGTCAATCACAGAACAACAGTGATGTGGACACCTGCAGAACAGTTCACAAAAGGAGTGAGTCAGTGAGTGAATCAGTAACGCTGACGGTGAGGTACCTGCAGAGTGGCCAGCACCAGCTGCCAGGATGTCCCGAGCACAGCGCCGTGACAGTGGGCCAGGTTCAGCAGAGTCCGCATGCACTGGATGTTCTTTGCTGTGAGCTGATGGGGGGGGGGGGGGCGAGGGGAGAGCCAAACAGGGGAACAGTGAAGACTAACCCTGGGCTATGTGATCTTCAGCTTTAAACAGGAGCAAAGCGGCTTCCTGATTCGCACGCAGCTGCGATCACTTCAGCAATCAAAAAAATATATAAAATAAAACTATGGATTAATTGGTGCTTAGAGCAAAACCAAATTGCAATCAAAATAATTAGACAACCGCCGAGCGCTTAAGCTTCACACGGATGCAGCTCCACTGAGTTAAAGGCCTGAGCGGCGCGAAGGCCCTGCAGGTGAGTCACGGGTTTGCAGATCGGATTTAACCCTTGCTGGGTGACGCGGGGCGCTCCTTACCACCACGGTGCCCTGGGACTGGGCGCTCAGCGGCTGCCCCACTGCCACCACCTGCTGATGAGACTCGCTGGAGGGGCTGATGATCTGAACGCTCTGGCCCTGGATGGAGTACGCTGTGGGAGACAACAACACACAGAGCGGCATGAGGACCTCCAGCACAGTCACACACTCACAGGAACAACTCCCACATACACCCGATCGCAGAGGCACGACCTCACCCACACGCTCACAGACACACTCCTACAGACACACACGCACACGCTCACATACACACACACACACCTCCACCACCACATACACGCACTCCCTCACACACACACACACACACACACACACACACACACACCTCCACCACCACATACACGCACTCCCTCACACGCACACACACACACACCTCCGCCATCACATACACGCACTCCCTCACACACACACACACACACACACACACACACACACACACACACACCTCCACCACCACATCTTCAGTAAGAGTCAAAGTGCATTCAGTGAGAGCGCTCAGAGCAGAGCCCTCGGCACACACACCTCCACCACCACATACACGCACTCCCTCACACACACACACACCTCCACCACCACATCTTTAGTAAGAGTCAAAGTGCGTTCAGTGAGAGCGCTCAGAGCAGAGCCCTCGGCACACACACCTCCACCACCACATACACGCACTCCCTCACACACACACACACACACACACACACCTCCACCACCACATCTTCAGTAAGAGTCAAAGTGCATTCAGTGAGAGCGCTCAGAGCAGAGCCCTCGGGCTTCCCACACATGTGCTGGCACGTCACTGGAACACATCGCACATTTGCGTACTTTCACAGAAACACACAGCCGCTGCGCTGTGGGCCCCGAGCTGCACTCACCCACGTGCCACCGTGTCACCACGCATACCAGTACAGCCGGAGGAAGCCGGGAGCTCGAAACTCAGATGCAGGGTTAGGGCAATCAAAGGAATCACTGAAACAGCTCGGAGAATTAACTTTCACGCGAGCACCATTAATCAGCTTTAACAGAAGGCAATTTGGAGCCGCTATCTCTCGAAACAATCTCCCTCGACATCAGCCTGCTCTCAAAGCAACGCAGTGACACTGCATGGAATATTCATAAGCCCAAAGTCCTCTATCTGGAGCCTCCGACGCTCTCCGGTGCGCGTGTGCCTTCCCCAGACAGATTAAACTCGCTGTAACTAATTAGCAGCTCCAAACCCACCCTTTAGAAGCAAACAGTGGGAGTGCAAGACTGACTTTATGACACATAAGAGCAAAATCAGGCGCTCAGTGCACATCAGCGACAACTAATCAAGAACTCTCTTTCTCTCTCTCTCTCTCTCTCTTTCTCTCTCTCCCTCTCTCTCACACACACGCACATGCACGCACACGCACGCACACGCACACACACGCAAGCACACGCACGCACACGCACACGCACACGCACGCACACGCACACGCACACGCACGCACACGCACGCACACGCACGCACACACACACGCACACACACACGCACACACACACGCACTTTTTACAATACGTGCAGACGCTATGTTGGTGCACAGGTTCTGCATGCTCCACACAGGAGCAGGGAAGAGGACAGAACTGCACAGAGAGCCCACAGGTGGAACCCAGGACACAGTGCATGTAACAGCAGGCTCTACCGGAGTGGAGGGGGTGGGGAGGGGGTGTAGAACATCAGCGTGTTCAGGGGAAAGACTTAGAGACCCTGAGGGGTGAGAGGGGCGTGGGAAGGAGGGACACAGGCACCCTGAGGTGGTGTAGTGGGGGGGGGCAGAGACCCTGAGGGGGGTGCGGTGGGAGAGAGGGAGAGGGTGTGCGGCCTTGGCTTTGTAAGGGGAGCCCTCACACTTGTTGGAGAGGTTGGTGGCGGAGCTGCTGAGGACGGTCAGGGCGTAGTGCGGCGGGAGGGAGGCCTTGCAGATGGCGGTAATGAAGGCATCGCGCGGCGTGACCAGGCCCAGACGGCCGCACAGCGACGCCATCGTCAGCTCCGCCTTCAGTATGTTCTCCGTCGCCGTCTCGTCCGTGCTGAGACACAGAGACACGCAACGATTCTCTTACACACTCACATACACACACATAACCATTAATTCACCTGTATTTACGCTATACATATGCATGCGGGTCGGCAGTGTAGCAGTGGTAAGGAGCAGGGTTCATAACCGCAAGGTTGCCGGTTCAATTCCCTGCTGAGGCACTGCTGCTGTAGCCTTGGGCAAGCTACTTAACCCAGAATTTCCTCTGGAAATATCCAGATATATAAATGGGTAACATGTACAGACTGTAACCCGTGTAAGTCGCTCTGGATAAGAGCATCTGCTAAATGACAGTTATATAATGTAATGTAATGCTTCCAGCTCCACACCCACATGGGATATCTCAGAGGGACGGGGGGGGGGGATTACCTGGCATCCAGCAGAAGGGAGAGAGCGGCCAGCAGGCCACACCAGCAGGCGTTGACCATCTCCTCCCACACCAGCTGGGGAACTGAGAAACATTTCAGAGTCAGACCAACACTACGAAACCTTTGTTCGGAAACCTATGCTTTCATGCCAGTTCAGAATAGTAAAATTCTGCATAAATTGTACTTCGTCACACCACAAGAGGGTAGCAAAGAGCTTCAGTGTCACCTGAGAAGCAGCTGGGAACTACGATACTTCCTCACAAGAACACAACCATGTATTGTGTCACAAGAGGAAACGAGCGGTTTTGACTGCATGAAAATTACTTGCATTTTTAATGCAAACGCTATAAATGAGCCGTCAACCAAAACGCACGTCTAAAATACTGCCCCTACTGTACATGACGCTTTGTTATCCTCTGAGGTCACCTGAAATGGGTGTGCTGCGGCTCGAACATAAACGCACACAGTAAATCTTGTAGCTCCACTCACCTGGCTCCTGCTCGCTGCTCTGGCCCTGCATTTCAGCGGTGACCCCTGGGCCTGGAGCCGGGTCCGAGCCGCTCCGGGTGGCAACCGTCTCCTCCTCCTCCTTGGCCAGCTCCCTCTCGATCATGGAGGTGATGCCCCTGACCAGGTCCAGCAGGGCGCTGAAGGCCACCGACAGGGCGTACCCCTCAGGGATGGAGGGCGGCTCCACCTTGTCCAGCATCTCCAGGCTGAGGAGGCAAAGGAGCACGTCACAACCAACGGCGGGGGGGGGGGGGCATACAACCTCCTGCATCACGCAGCACATCCAGTCTGGGACTCAACCCTCTGACCTCCCTGCTGACAGAGGCTGTCATTGACGCGAAATGGCTGGTGCAGTGTAACATAATGGTAAGGAGCAGAGCTCACAACCGAAAGGTTGCTGGTTCGATTCCCTGCTGGGGCGCTGCTGCTGTACCCTTGGGGAAGGTACTTAACCCACAACTGCCGTAAATATCCAGCTGTATAAATGGATAACATGTACAAACTGTAACCTACGTAAGTCGCTCTGGATAAGAGCATCTGCATCTTTTAATAATTTAAAGTAACGTATTGCTTTCTACCACCTCTCTGCGGATCTGGGGGCATCTGTGCACATCTATTGATTAGAGCTCACTCGCTAAGAGCTCTGTTTTTCTCTCCTTTCAAATGCAGTGCAGACACGATGCTTTATGCCCGCACAGACCAAGTGAGAAACAGAAGCTACCCTGTTCATGGAATCAGAGAATTCAGTGTTCCGAGTTCCGCGCTTTGATGTGTTCCCTCAGAGCACAACGTGTCTGTGACACGATCGGAAGTCTGAAAGTGACACGTCAGCTTCTGCAGAGTGTCACGGCATGGGACCGCAGGACAGAGACACGAGAAGACACGGACAGAGGCAACAACCCGGCTCACGCTGACAGCGGCTGACCAGGGGACGTTTGACCCCGCCTCCCGGGACGATCAGCGGGGGACCGGGACACGGGGCTCCTCCCGGCGGGTGTCTGGGTGACGGTCCCTCACCCAGCCGAGCAGCTGAGACCACAGCCACGGGGCAGCAAATGCAAGCCAGCGAGCAGGCAGCCATGTGGCCTAGGGAAGGGAGCAGGGCTTCTAACCCACAGTATGCCGATTCAGTTCCCTGGCTGGATGCTGCCGCTGCACCGATGAGCAATGAACTTATCCCCAATTACATCAGTAAATATATGGAGATGCAAATGACTTAAGTCACTCAGGATAAGAGCGTCTGCTAAGCAAATAGTGTAAAGTCACTTCTGTCTGATTACCCATGCGCCCACAAAACCTGCCGCCCTGTTCTGCTGAAGCGAAAGTGCACATCTCCGCAAAGCAGCCCGCTTACACAGTGCACGTCCTCTGTTTGCCAGGGCTGTTTGAACAGCTGAAAAAACAATCAGTTTAACCATCCCTTCCCAGGGTGCACTGCGGCAAACCAGTTTCACATGCGAACGACAGGGTCCCGCTCTGCCTCTTCCCCACAGGGAGAGCAGCCCACGCACAAAAACAAACTATCTTTCAGCTACGCAGAAACGAAAACCAACACAATTAGCCGAGCCTAACTGGGGCCTTGTTCCCTTTTTAACTGAGCGACTCCTTTTTTCCCTCCATATAACGCAGTGGCACTGTGTAACGCTCAGGCTTTGGGGATGTACCTTCTGTGGGCCTCACTTCCATTCCTCAGGTTTAACTGCACCTGCACGGCTTCAGCTCACACTGGCCCACTGCAGCATCTTGGATTGAGTTGGTATTTTTGTTTTGCCATTTTTATTCTCTAGCTGGCTGGCTGGGCAGCACACAGAAGAGACTCTGGTGCAATTAAAATTGAACTGAAAGTTCTGCCTCCCTCTCCCACACGGCCTTGATGTCTCAGCCTGGACACAGGTAATGAGAGGTCACTCCTGTGAGATTCGAACAGGTCTCAGGCTGGACACAGGTGATGTGTTATGTGAGCTTTCTCCTGTGAGATTGGGACAGGTCTCGGGCTGGACACAGACGGTGTTTTATGTGAGATCACACCTGTGAGATTAGAACAGGTCTCAGGCTGGACACAGGTGATGTGTTATGTGAGCTTTCTCCTGTGAGATTGGGACAGGTCTCGGGCTGCACACAGGAGATCGCTCCGGTGAGACTAGAGTAGGAGCGGCAGGTGTGTCACTCACTAGGTGGCCTTGGCGCTGCCCTGCGCGCTGACGGTCAGCAGGGGGATCCAGGTGCCGCGGTACTCAAAGGCAGCCTGGGTGGTCAGGCCTCCGCCCGAACCTCCTGCTCCTGCGGCACTCTGAGCTGCAGCCTGGGACCCGGAGCCGGAGCCACCTGAGAGAGGGAGAGGGGGAGAGATTGAGAGAGGGAGGGAGGGAGGGGAGAGGGAGAGAGAGGGAGGGAGGGGAGAGGGAGAGAGGGAGGGAGGGGAAAAAGAGAGAGGGAGAGAGAGAGGGAGGGACGGAGGGAGGGAGGGGAGAGGGAGAGAGAGAGGGAGGGAGAGAGAGAGGGAGGGAGGGAGGGAGGGGAGAGGGAGAGAGGGAGAGAGAGGGAGAGAGGGGAGAGGGAGAGAGAGAGGGAGGGAGGGAGGGGAGAGAGACAGAGAGAGAGAGAGGGAGAGAGGGGAGAGGGAGAGAGAGAGGGAGGGAAAGAGGGAGGGAGGGGAAAAAGAGAGAGGGAGAGAGATAGACAAGAGAGGAAGTGGACAGAGAAAAAAATGAGAGTGAGAGAGAGAGAAAGATACAAAGAGAGATAAATATGCTTCTGTACGACACCGCAAACACTGGCAGATGGAGCCTTATGTTCACAGCGGAGACACGAGAGAGGCAGCTGAGATTCAGCACTCCAGCGAAACTCTTTCCACGTCTTAAAACGTGAAAGAGTTCCTGTGAATAATCTTAACCCATTTCAAAAAGAATTCATATTCACCAGAGCTTTGACTTCTGAATGGACTGCTGGTTTTAAACGCAGTAAACATGTCTCAGCTCAACTCAAAGGCACCTGTCATCTCCATATCTCTTCAGCAGAGATACTCAATGCACAGACCAGCAAGCCCTAATACCACATGTTAACAAACCGCATGTTTACAGGCACTAGACAATGTTTTTGGCTGAGGTGTTCTCTCCAGTATTAACAGATCCTATGCCGCAGAGCAGAGGCGTAGAGGTGCTCACCAGCCGGTGTGTTGGTGGGGGCGGGGCTTCCCAGGCTAGGCACGATGAACACTGATTGGATGAAGGAGCCCAGGGCGTTGACGATGTCTCGGAACACCTTGGTGGAGTGCTGCTTCATGTCGTAGGACTGGCAGAAAGACCTGAGCGGGATAAGGGAGGACCAGCAACTCACTACGACAGTATATAATAACACAAAGATCCAATACGCAGTGAGGCTGCAGGTTCAATACCCTGGTGGGGCACAGCCACAGTATCTATTATGAAACGTGTAACCTGAATCTCACATAACTTCCTAGTTTTAGAAATGGAATACTAAGTAAAAAAATATAAGCTCTGCAAGTTTCCCTACATAAATGTTTCTCCTGAGTTTCCATTTGCTGCTTTTTGCTAAGATTGTGACAGTGTGCTACTACAGCACTGAGATAAACCAGCTGCAGTTTTATAAAGCCACTGTCAGCCTGCTGTGTGATAACTGGGCAGGTGTGTCAGCTGCGATCACTGAGTGCGTCAGTCTGGCTGAGAGCCCAGCCCTGGTATTGATTACTCCTCTGCTGCAGCTCAGACTTTACGAGCCCACAGATTCGGCCGGCTTTGTGTGAGATCTGTGGAATGCTGGGTAATGGGGGGGGGGCAGGGGGTTAGAAGGGTGAGGAGGGTCAGGTATTTCATTGAGAGAAGCTGTTTGTGTCTTCAGGAACGCTGCCATTGTAACGCAGTGAGTTCAGACTTGCAGAGCACCAGTGAGGCTTCCCTGTGGTGGGAGGAACAGTCATGGCCACGGTCATGGTTGTGGTCATGATCTTGGTCATGGCCATGATTGTGGTCACAGTCAAGGTGATGGTCATGGTCATGGATGCAGTCAAGGTCACGGTTAAGGTTGAGGTCATGGTGGTGATCATGGTCTTGGTTGCGGTCATAATCATAGTTATGGTCATGGTCACAGTTGAGGTTATGGTAGTGGACATGGTCTTGATCACGGTCATGGTTGTGGTCGCGGTCATGGTTAAGGTCGAGGGCGCGGCCATGGTCACGGTCTCACGGTCCTTACCGCAGCAGGTGGGGCTGCACACACAGCCTATGGATGGACTCCACTGCTACCGCTCTCAGCCACTGTGGCTTCTCCCCGTCCAGGAACTTCACCAGCAGCGACAGGAAGATCTCACACTCCGTCACCTGGGAAACGCACACACGGGGACACACACACGGACACACGCACACACACACACACACACACACACACACACACAAACACAGGGACAACCAACGCGCACACGTACATACAAACGGGCACACACACACACACACACAGGGAATCACACCACTTTTTGTTATCTTGTTTCTTAACTTGTTGATCTAATGATTTAAATTCAATTTTGAAGCATCTTTTATCTTCACAGCAACACACAAGGAAATTAATCCTTAAAAAAGTGACCTAAAAATGATGTCAGGAGTTTTTGTGATTGCCTGCATTAACCAAACCCAACACAAACGATGTAGGCTTCAGCTGCAATTCAGCTGAATTGAGTTGAGATTTGAAGTTCAAATTTCAATCTGAAGTGTCCTTAAACATAAAAGAACATTAAGAAGAAAAGATAACACTCTGAAAGGGACTTCATAATAAAGTCTGACACTTCTGTAGTTCTCCTTACACACGAATCACAGTCAACAGCAACAAAAAGAATTCAGCTGCAGCTCTAAGACCAGCCTTGGATCAAGCTCTGTAGATCTATAGTGTAGTTACGAGAGTGGAGGTGTGAGAGAGGGGGCGGAGCCCTACTGATGCAGGTAAAGCTGCTCCTCTCCCCTCCGCCCTGCAGGTCAGACACCTACCCACTGCACCAGGGCTTCTCTGGACTCATGAAAACCTCTGTTCCGCCCTGCGGTTTAATGTAATGGTCTCTCTAATACACGATCAGGCAGCTTTCACAGGCTTGATTTCTGTCATTTCTGCTGCATCGCTCAGAGGCTTCTGCTGTAGCAGGCTGGAAATGCTTTCCATATTCATGGCCCTTCCCACGGACTGACCCCTCGGCTGAAACGGGCACGCTGTGTGTCAATTGCCGCTATCTGCAAGTTAACTGCTGCGGGTGAACTTTGGTCTAGGAGCCGGCGAGGGTCACAGCTCACTTCCTGGCAGTATAACAAAGCCTTATGATGGCCATTAATCACTCTGCAGAGAGAGGGAGTGCACTGGAGCAGGGTGTGTGTGTGTGTGTGTGTGCGCGCATAGGTATGCGTGTGTATGTGTGAGTGAGTGAGTGAGTGAGTGAGTATGTGTGTGTGTGTGTGGAGGCTGTGTGTGTGTGTGTGTGTGTGTGTGCTCTCACCAGCAGGCTGTAGAAGTGCTTGATGAGCACGGACACCACCCTGAGCAGCCGCATGCAGATGGGGAAGTAGGGCTTCTCCACGGGGGCGGGGGACGCCGCCGCCGCGCTCCCCTGCCGAAACTTGATGTTGGGGGAGAAGAGCTTGATGACCAGAGGGCACACGCGCTCCTTCAGCAGGAAGCTGAACTCCTGGTGCTGCAGAGGAGAGCCACGTCCGTACCATCAGCCAATCAGAGTAGGGAGAGAGCCCAGAGGAGCCAATAAGAACTCAGGACCGCATTACATTATAGTACATTATTGGTATTTAGCAGACACTCTTTTCCAGACTGACTTACATAGGTTACAAGCTTTTACATGTTACCGATTTTACAGCTGAGTATTTACGGAGGCAATTCTGGGTTATGTACCTTGCCCAAGGGTAAAACGGCAGTGCAGCAGCGGGGAATCGAACCAACAACGTTCCGGTTACGTGTTCTGCTCCTTAACCACTATGCTACACTGCCACCACATTAAAAGCCACGCTACATTCAAACCTATGACTGCAGGTTACAAAGCATTCAGAGGAGCACTTGCAAATGTAGAGTGAGCTCTACCTGCCTGAGATAAATCTGTGTTTAAAAATGCATGGAAAGGAGTGGCCACAAAATAGACTGTGGGACAAGATGGGGGATGAAGGCTTTTACGATACAGTTATCTTGAAAAATGTAACGATCCATGAAGCAATAAATGTCCAACTCCAATGAAAATAAATCGCAGCGCAGAGATCACCTCGTCTTCACCGAGAGGAAGCAAGGTGCACTTACCTGCAGAAACACCTCGGGGAAATCATTCAAAACCGACTCCAGGAGCTCCAAACCAAACGTTCGCGTCATCTCCGTCATCCCCACCAGCCAGTAGGGGGCGTCAGCGTTGACCAGCTGGCAAAGGTCCTGCAAGCAGACAGAGAAGTAAGCGTGCATCATCATAATCCGCACTAAGATCACGGCTTCAGAGACACTGGTATGCACTGAACGAGTTAACTGAACCACAGAACAGAAAGGAAGACAGGAAGCCGATGCTTTGACACAGCCATGCTAAACACCGGCTTGACCATGCAGCTACTTGAACTACTTGTATTACTTGCTGTTTATGTTACACGTAGTATCACAACATGTTTCGGATTCTGCGATCTAGTGACTGTGATGTATGGTAGTGAGTGTACTTGGCTTAGTTTATGGGCTGTCTAATCAGGTTAGCACAAGCTCACTTGTGGAAGTGTTGTGCTCACACTCACTGGTCTGGGAGTGTCGTTAGCCTGGTGTGATACTGTTGCCCATTTATCTTGAATGGATACGCCTCTGTTCTTTTGTGCTGGAAGTCATTCTGGACAAGAGCAGACACTCTTATCTAAATGAGTGTAATGTACTGTAATGTATGGGGCAGGAAGGTGAGCGCACAGGTGAATGTGCAGGTGAAGGCGCAGGTGAATGTGCAGGTGAAGGCGCAGGTGAATGTGCAGGTGAAGGCGCAGGTGAATGTGCAGGTGAAGGCACAGGTGAGGAAGACATCGGACGCACCTGAAACAGCATGTAGGCGTCCTTGGCACTAGGTCTCAGTGTGCTGATGGACCGCCGGTTACTGTTGCCAGGGACAGGCGGCGGCTGCTCCACAATACCTGCAGCAGGGCGGGGCAGAAGAGTGGCGTGTGGGTTACACCGGTGTCATGTGACCTGTCTCAGCCAATGAGGCCTAAGGAGGGCCTACTGGATCCTGCTCACCTCTGACACTATTCAGATGAGGAGGTGATGCAGTCACACAAATCTAGAGTAACATTTTTCACACGAGTGTACAGCACTCTGAACAAAATCCTGTGTAGGATGGGACCAAGAGCAATGAAATTAAAAGTGGACAACCACAACAGACTGAACAAAAGGAGAGAAGCAGTTGGAGCCTTTGGACTTGAACTGAAGCCATAGCCTCTGAAACTTCACACAATCTGAGAATGACACAGCAGCTGAGGCTGCGGTGACCCAATAGCTCAGCAGTTAAAAATGAAAACAAGGAAATTAAAAACCTTTTAAGGAGAGGAGGGACTCTGTTTCTGTGAGGAGCGGTAGATTTGATTAAGTGCTGGCGCTGTTGCGCACCCTCAGCGATAACAGAAGGTCAGGAATGCACAGTGTCAATATTCCCAGGAAAACGCAGGCAAAAAAAAAACCCCAGCTCTCGAACCTTTGTGCCGTTCATCCTCGGTGACCATCCTCTCGAAGACCACGGTGACGACCTGCCGCACGGTGGCGGCGGCCGTGTTGTTGGTGATGTTGTCCTTGGTGAAATGCAGCCGAAAGCACAGGACGATGGCCTACAGAGGAGAGGCCCACAGGGCTTTACTCAACAGCGGGGAGAGTCGCTGTCTGTACCAGAGCCACACTACTGAATCACTCACACACACAGACCGTTACAACACAGCTTCCATCTTACTGAAACTGCATGTGTGTGTACAACTTTGTTGTAACTTACAAAATGGCTTTGTATGTACAGTGTGCTGTGCACAGATATATTATATGTTTATGCACATATGAGTGCACTATAGCAGATAAATATATTCCTCTGTATGTGTGAGAGTGTGATTGTACCCCAAAGGATAGATTAGCGTGATCACTCCTCAATTATGTATCATGCACTTGCTAACACACACTAGAGAGTAATTATCTGAATCTCAGTGGTTTTAGTGTGTTTCCGGAGCCTGTGACATTGTGACATTGTGACATTGTGACTTTGTGGCACTGTGGCACTGTAATGCTGTAATGCTGCGACTTTGTAGAGCTGAAACATCATGACACAGTTACGTCGTGACGCAGTGACGTCGTGACGCAGTGACATCGTGACACAGTGACATCGTGACACAGTGACATCGTGACACAGTGACATCGTGACACAGTGATGTGGTGACGCAGTGACGTTGTGACACAGTGATGTGGTGACACTGTGATGCAGTGACGTCGTGACGCAGTGACATCGTGACGCAGTGACGTCGTGACGCAGTGGGCGAGTGCAGGGGTGGGGCCCTACCTTGGACAGCACCTCGTCGTGCACCACCGTGTTGGTGGTGAGCAGCACCAGCACCGTCTGCAGCAGCTTCAGCTCCTCCAGCCCGTTCTCCATCAGCTGCCACAGCATGGCAATGATGTTCCCTGCAGCAGCCTGCACACAGCACAGAGTGAGATACACACACACACACACACACACACATATCACCACACACACGCACACGCACGCACACGCACGCACACACACGCACGCAGACACACACACACACACACACACACACACACACACACACACACACACACACACACACACACACACACACACACACACACACATACAGCTGCCACAGCATGGCAATGATGTTCCCTGCAGCAGCCTGCACACAGCGCAGAGTGAGATACACACACACACATATCAACACACACACACGCACAGGCATATACTCCACACAGGCATATAGCCACCACACAGTATATACACCAACATGCACACAAACAGCGCCATTAGCGCACTGTGAGAGCAGAGTGAGACACAGCTGGCTAAGGCAGTGCCATTGCCCCCAGGCTTCTCCAGACACTGTCCCTCTGTCACCCACAAACGCCCACTGGCTCCAGACAGCTGGCAGTACGACAGTCCCTCCGAGCCTCAAACGTCCGCATTTGGAGGAAAAACCGGCCTCGTGCACGCACACACAGCCCCCCTGCTGTGGCCTACTGAATTTAAGGCTACCGGATATGATTGTAAATAAAGATACGATGTAGGTTCAACTGAGATCACGTTATCCAAAAAGTGATGCAATGTACTGAAATGACAAACTGCAGTGAAAACTGCAAACTGCAATGCAAAAACACAGAGACACTGGACAGCATATAATTAATTATCAATAGCAAGACTTCTGCTGATAGCCTGTTGTATCATTTCCCCCATTGCTGCCCTCAGACACACAAAGCAGGGCTAACGCTGTGGCAGGAAGCTATAGGCCGCAGCAAAAACCTCTGATGCCATGATAATGTTATTTTGCTGATAACACCCAAGCCCCGTCAACAGAGGGACTGTAAATACTGTTAGGGAAATACACAGTCTGGAGGACCGGGGGAAGGAGGGGGACCTCAGGTCACACCATGAGTTTCACTGCTCTCACTGTCAACAGCTAAAGATCATCAGACATGAAATCTCTCTGGATATATTTCCTTTTCAAGTCTGAGAAAGGTCACCTTAATTAGATCAGTTTCTTTAACATGTGTTACCACTCACTCAGTACCCCAGGCAGTGACCCTGCCTTCAAATACACACACACACACGGACACACACACACACGTACACACACACACACACACACACACGCACACGCACACGCACACGCACACGCACACGCACACGCACACTCACATACACGCACACACACACACACACGCACACACACACACACACATACACGCACACATACATGCACACAAACACACACAGACACACACACACATGCTGACTGGGAGCCCCCCGGCTGATCTCTGTGGCCTCACCTCGGACACGACCTCGTGGGACATGAGTCTCTGGATGGCAGCCAGGCACAGCTGCGTAATCTTGGGCTCCTTAGTGCCGCAGCCCATGAGGAAGGGCTGCACCACCTCCGAGCTGTTCTCCTTCAGAGCTGCGGGGAGACACAGACACTCTACAATACCACCAGATATTTGGCTCCTGGTTCCTGCTTTTTCACACTTCCTTATCCAGGAGGGTCCGATTACAACAGGAGGTTCTGCTGCTGTGTGTATTGCTATACTACCTCTAAATGTTCTGCTTTAGGCCACGCCCCTTCATTGATATTCTTAACAAATCAGCAAATCAAAACACTTATAGCTTCAACAATCGCGGCAGCAGAGCTTTTAACACCAAACGCAGGGAGCAGACTATCTGGACCATATCCAGAACATCAATGACTCAATCTTGCTTAACCGTACAGTAAGCTATTGCATAACGCTGTTATCGTACAGTACATCACCTAGCACTGCAGCAGCCTGCCAAGAGCACTCAAACCAGTTCGTATGAAGTCTGATTTATTCAACGACACGCAGACCAAAGATATGCTTCCCAATGTGTCTGACAAATCAGACCGCCATTCCCTCTGTAAGCATCAGTCTTGCTCCGTTGTCCCCCATGACAGGTACATGAAAGACATTAGTCATCCACACCAACAGATGGCGCCATGGAGCAGACCCCACCCACCTGCCAGGATATCTGTGTTCCTTGCAGCGATGGTTTTGATCTTCACAATCCCAGATTCTGCTGCCTGGAAAGAGAATATGAGTATTTTATACTTTTGAATATTGCTGTGAAAATGATCAGTTGAGACCAGAAAAAATACTGTAAATGATACAAAGCTTTCTTTCAGAGCAAGATGAACTGAAAGGAAAAGATTTGATAGTTCACTGATATCACACACATCAGTTATCACTTAAGCCAAGATATCTTATACATCTCTCTCTTACATTTCTTTTATAAAAGGATGAAATGCATTTGCATTTTGACAGTGTTTTTTTAAACACAATAACACTCTTGTAACACTGCAGCACATGACAAATAAAACAGAAAGTCAACAGGTTTCAGCAGCAAACTCAAAAGGAAGAAAGACCTGCGGTTATTTGCTAATATACAGACTTCCACATTAACCTAGTCCAACCTCAAACTGAGTAAACTCTGAGCAAGCCAATGTTGGCCTTTTTCCTCTGTCAGCTTAGGAGCACTGCCTACCGGCCGACTGTAAGGAGCCCCCATCCCACATCACGGTGCTGCCCGTATTACCCAGAATTCAGCAGTCTCAGCAGCCACATTATCTCACACCAGCAGAGAGACCTCTCAGAGGACCATCAGGCCTGTTTCAACTTCCTCTCCACCTCCCTCTGCTCAGCCGTAAGGTAGCACACTCCTGTGACACATATTAACTACAGATCTCGTGACTTTGATTTATGGAAGTGTGTGCACTTGGCTTCTCTTAGTTCCTAGGCTGTTAGTAGGGCTTGAACAGTGTCTTGCTCACAGTCACTAGTCTGTGAATGTTGTTACTGGTGCTGGTCTGACACTGTCGCCTATTCAGCTTGAATGGATACACTTCTCTTCTTTTGTCCTGGACGTTGTTTTGAATAAAACAACTTCATCTGCTAAATGAATGTAATGTAATGTGCAGCCGCAAACAGCCGTAGCCTGACAGCTGTAATCAACTCTGTGACTGTCTGCTTACAAGAAGTTAGGGTGAACTGACTCACCCGACCGACCCAAAATTTGCGGTCAACTCTATGCATCTGCAAACAGTCAGAGGCTGACAAAGCCAGTATTTTCAGCGCAGATCTGAATCTGACGTTTTGTACCGCTGATCTGCCATTAACACGCCCAGACACGTTCCTCCTGTCACCAGAGAAGCAGGGGCCCATAAACCTGCAGCTGATGCAAATCTCACCGCAGGAAGCACCCGATGGCTCAACAGGTTTGCTTTGTTTGCAGACACATTTGCATCGTCCGCCAGCAATTAGAAAAACAAACACAAAACTCGGCCAGGCTAAAATCCTTGGCATGACCTACTGTGACGCTGGGAGAAAGCCGAGCAACGGATCCTGAATCTCGCTGACAAACGATCAAGGCCAGGCCCCACGATTATCGTGCGACACCATCGTAACTGAAGCTTGAAATTAAAAAGCGAGCGCGGTCTGAGGGTGATACCTGGGGAAAGCTCATGGATGGATTCATCACCAGCCCGTGCCAAACGGGCGGCCTTCACACAGCTTAATAACAAACGCTCGGGGTCGGCCAACCAATCACCTTCCCTGGGCGTAAGAAACCCTTGGTGTCATTTAACATTCACAGTGCACCCTTCTTCATTAGAGCGTTGGTCCGGCGGAATCACCCCACCCGTTCTCTGACACCACAGCAGATGAACGTGCCGGGGTGCACCACCCTCCAAACTTGCCTGGCAAAACGACACGCATCACAGCGGAGCTGTGCCGTGCAGCGCTCTCACACACAAAGCCCTGGGTGCTGTTACACAATACAAACACCGCACATCTACTGCACTCCACATGTGCCTTCATGCCTCAGAGAAACAGCCACACGGGAAAAAAGCCCAAGCCTTCATTTTTACACCCAATCAGCTGCGACCACAGCTGACTTATGTAATTCGGTCCACTGAAAAAGACCAATAACGCTGAAAGAAAAAAAAAAAAAAACTAAAGCAATTTTGGAATTTATGTACTACATAGAGAACTGGTAGGGTTAAGTCATTTGACCTTTCAAAACCAATGACTGACCTGAAGATTACATGCCATTTCATGCTGTTCAGAAATGAAAAAACATATGCAGTCAAAAGTTTGGACACACCTGATTAAGATAATGGGAAACATGCATTCAAAGACATCTTGATTTAAAGACTTATGCTTAAATGCTTGAAATATGTTTCTTCGACAAACATAAATGTTAAAGTTGATGCCTATGTATGAATTTCTTTCCAAAAAAAAAATCAACTTAAAAACATATTTTGGCTACTTTAAAGAATCTAAAATATAGGATTAGTCTTGATTTAACACTTTATAACACTTTTGAACACTTTTTTGGTCACCGCATAATTCCACTTGTTTTATTTCACAGTTTTGATGTCTTTACTATTATTCTAAAATGAAATAAAAATAAAGAATAAAGAAAAACCCTTCTATGAATAAGTGTGTCAAAACTTTTGACTGGTAGTGTATTTTTATTATCTTTGAGGTATTGGACAAACAGTGTCTGATTAATAATTTTTGCTATCTGCTGATCATGCCCTTGGTGCTACTTTTTTTAGCGGTCTTTTATATTTCATTTAACTTTGTAAGTAGACAATCAACAACACTTGACCTCCTGAACTCTTGGTCACCAGGCAACAGAACACAGAGGTAGGTTGGTGTTGTGTGAAAAGGTTAGCTTTATCACCATGGCAACATTTGAAATTAATCTTCAAAGTCTCCCTCCTCTCTTCTGTTCGGGTCCAAGAGATGCTGGATTTTAAAGGGCAAGGAGAGGACACTGCAAAACCATATAGAGCGTTCTCAAATCATTCTGTGCAGGCTGCAGCCAAGAAAAACATCCGTACAGAACTACAGAGATGTGGCTTCAAACCAGATGGGAGTTCAGCACAGTCTTCCTAGCCTGGGAATGCAGCGAATGTTTACCACAACTCTTTCAGCAGTGGATAATACATGCATGCATGCATGCACGTGTGTAATGCATGTGGGGTTTAACTCCAGTGTTCTTTGATCAAAATATAAAGAGAAGTTTCAGCCGTTGCTTTTCATATGTCTGGGAGAGATGGAACATTGGAATTCCTGAATCAGAGCTTCGGGGTGTCCCTCTGAGACAGAGGAGGCAGGGAGGGGGAGAGAGTTGTGTGTGTGTGTGTGTGTGTGTGTGTGTGTGTATGTGTGTGTGTGTTGAGGGAGGGGGGGGGTCGTACGAGAGAGGCAGATACTTTAAGGGGATACTTCAAGGTTTCCGCTACGCTCATTTTTCATCTGTCACGATGTCAGATAGGGCTGAAAAATTTCCGTCATTATGAAATTTTCACATTATCATTTTCACAGAGAAGCAAATCAGTGTTTTGCTGGTATGGAATAAAGCCTTCCAACAGGTATACAGCATGACACATATGATATGTTTTACAAACACTTGGTAATTCCGCTAAACTGATTTGCTCTGTAATGAAAATTAGTTAGGCTGTTCCCATAATATTCACAGAATTTTTTGTGAGCACTAGCACGAAGAAGCACCCTGAAATGCATGAGACAGTAATTCAACAAAAACAAAATGAATTCAAGACTTCATTTATTTTTGGTACTTTAACTTATAAAATTAATTTTGAACATCAAAACCTGAAAGCTAAGGGAAAAGAAATGATGATGATCTGGAAAGTCATTAAATCATTAAAAAGAAATGATGATGATCTGGAAAGTCTGTATTTCATTGCCTAAATGACAGATGAGTTTAAAATTTCTCTGCTGAAGCTTACAAAATTTCATAAATGACGGCTAATTGTCAGCGAAAGAGGGAGAGAGACACATGCATCGTCCATGACCTTTGACCTGTTCTCCCCTGTTCTCTGAGGCTCATGCCTCCTCCAGCACTTGAGTCTTTCCAACGCCAGATGTTCACTCTGGAGAACAGTGATCACCCGTTTGCGGGTGCTCTCTTTTTTTTTTTTTTTTTGTATCTGTATCTGCATCTCCACATCCAGACTACATTCACCTCACCTGGGCTCATCAGGCCTCAGCCTGCACAGAACACCCACCAACTGAATCAACGTGGAAGGACAGAGATGGGAAGCAGAGGAGAAACTCCATCTCCCCAAAGGCTGACTCTGATCCACGATGACGAGTTATAAATAGCCTTCTACGGTCTGTCACCTTTTAAGTCCAGGTGCTGGAGCACTTTGTGAGGTAGAGTAACGGCAGAAAATGCGTCACACGTTACTGTAAGTTCACCCCAGGGGGCCGGGGGATAGCTGATGGCCGAGGAGGGCACTACGGTCGGGAGGGAAAGACACTGCCCCAGTGGGCTGCCCTGTACGGGCCTGCTTCAGTATGCCCACAACTGTGTGGTTACCCTGCCTTTCTGAGACAACATGAAGGACAGAAAAACAGCTCACAGTGACTGCTTTCCACAGAAACTCCGCAGCAAAAAATAAAAAAAAAGAGGCGAAAATCGATCTTTAATTTATCGATCATGAATTTGTGGGTAAAAGCACCCAGTGTGGCTAAAAAAAGCACTGTATCATGCAGCATCTTTAGAGAATCCACAGAAGACATTATCAGCTTGTTAATATGGCATACACAAGACCAAGGCTGCTCAACCCCTGGCATACCGCATTTTTCTCTATACCTAATGTTCAAAGGGGAAGTTCATTCACTGCTCACACTGTAAATTATACAGTATGATTGCTTTTTCTCGTGAATCTATTTAAAATGCACTGCTTTCATAGCCAAACCCAAAACTTCATTTTGCAAAAATAAATCATAATTAAAACAATAGCAGAGGAGCCATGGGCTCATAATTCTCATAAAAGATTATTACCACCAATCCAAAGCAGGAAGCTTTTATAATTGGTTTTCAATACAAAGGCAAATTTAATATGTTTGTTGTTAGCTTCAATCCGTCTCATTAAAGTTGCAGGCTTTCCTGCAGCTGGCTAAATTGACTTTATAGTTAAGTCTGTCATTGTAGTTTAGGAAGGATTTTTTTTCCTGATAAAATGAGGGATTAGCTTTATCTGAGAAGGCAATTAAATTCTGAAAATTCCCCCATCACCATAAATCAAGTAGTAAATAGTTTATAGAACAACAGAAGATGGAACTTCAACTTTCTAATGAACCCATCTTGTAAAAATAAAACCCAGCTAAAACTCCTCTGAAAACAAATGCTGCTTAGCTGATCCATATTAAACCCTCGCCATTTTTGGATAGTGTGCTTTGTTTGTGCTTAACAGGGAATTAGAAGTCTAAAAGTTGGACATGTTCGCTGTATGCTAGTTCTATTGTTACGAATAATTTCTTAAGTCCCTTCTAACGAGTCACACACAAATGGATCGAACACATAAGCAAGAGAAATTTGTGAGTCAGGCGTAGTATATGTCCAGTCCTTGGAAGAAAATGCAATCAGTTGCACCCCGCACACCCAGATAGAGGCAGTCAGTGTTTGTAGCCAACAGGTTGCCAGTTCAATTCCCTGCTGAGGCACTGCTGCTGTACCCAAGGGCAAGGTACCTAACCCATAAGTGCCTTAGTAAATATCCAGCTGTAAAAACGGATAACATGTGAAAACTGTAACCTATTTTAGCCAAGCTGGATATGAGTGCATGCTAAATGGCAATAATGTAATGTAATGTAATCTGCCACTCTCTGTGCTAGGTACAGTCATGGCTGAGACAGTACCATTACTGTTATGTTCCTCCCTGCCTTTTAGAAAACCCCAGGGACTGTGTGGCCAGTCCCACGCCCGCCCTTCTTGCCCACAGGAATGGAACGGTTTCCAAAGCAAGTGATCCACACAGAGCTATCCCTGTGCTGTCAGCAAACGCCCCAAACTTAGTCCCGTCCCAGCTGTACAGGGCCGGGAAGCAGAAACAAGGTTGCAGAATTTCATTGCCAGCCGTGGGGTTAACCACACAGGAAGTAAGAACAGCAGACCTTTCAGTTCTTCAGCACTGCTTTTTAAAAAAGGAACACGGGTTTAAGGCTGCAACAGCAACACTGATTCAGCGTCACATTCAGCACATAAGAATTCACCTCCCCCCTCCTCAGAGCTGTGCGTTCTAAGAATTGTGCAGTAACGTAATCACAACACTACGCTCCCTCGTAGGCTTCTGACACAGACTGTGGAACAGCTAGATACTTCCAAACATTTAAACATCAACTTCAACTGAACTTTCCAGAAGAAGAGTGTGAAGAAAATTTAAATGACAAATAACTTGAGATTCACTCCTGGTCTGCAGTCTACTGTTAGGCTAATAGCTGCCAATGACAGAATCTGCCAGAGAAAAGATATGGAATGTCATTTACCTGGCATCACTTTCCACTGCCTAAAGATCGCTAGGTTCAGCTGACTGTTCAAAACGTTCACCTGCCTGCACTGTACCTCCTATAGTCGCCCATATCGTATAAAAACCAGAGAAAAGCTGACACAATGTCTACATCAAAACAATGGCAAATTCCTCTCTACAAAACCGTGAAAGCAACAGGGGCCTACCTATGGTCTTCCTGCATTGAGCAGCAAATTTGCAGCTGGTGTCAAGATGACCCCTTGAACTAATCTAGGCTTCAACTGCCAAAGGAAATGAACAAGTGAGTGACGTCATCAGCCAGACCCACACAGACCCACAGCGGGTCAGTAACCTCACCACTCTCTCCTGATTTAGCAGCACATCAGTGTCCTGTCAAACGCAATTATCCACTGCGGGTGTGTGGAACAATACGACACGGGCGGCTTGAGGGTTTGAACATGGAAACCACAGCTGGATGCGCCAGCCTTCCGAACTTTACCCTTCCAATTGCCCTTTTCCCAGTCATTCTCTCATGAGTATGAGACACAGGTCAGACAGAGCGGTGCACCGCCATCAAAGACAGCAGGAAAAGCTAAATCAGTCCCAGACCAGCTTTAAAGCAAAGACTCCATACGGCAAAGGGTGTACGTGGAAGACTAAATCAGTCCCAGATCAGTTCTGAAGCACAGGCACCGTACAGCAGGGATGTATGTGAAGGAATTAATTAATCCCAGATCAGTTTTAAAGCAAAGGCTTCATGCAGCAGGGGTGTTACATGAAAGACTAAATCAACCCCAGATCAGTTTTAAAGCACAGACACCGTATGGAAAGGGTGTGCTGGTCTCTCTTTGTATGCCACATTGAGGAAGGTTTCTTACATCACGTTTCGCTTAGCAGATGCTTTTACATAGCTCATAAACCATCCAATGCAGCTGGATACTTAATGAGGCAATCTGGGTTAAGCACATCGTCTATGGGTATAACAGCAGTGCCCCAGCTGGGAATCAAACCAGCAACCTCTGGGTTGTGAGCTGTGCTCTTTATGCCACGCTGTTGGTTCTCAGACAGACCACACTGTGTTAGGGGTGGATTCTGAGCAGGATACGGAGAGATGGGGTTCCGGCAGCTCCCGTGGGTGACAGGTTTTTAACATGCCGAGGTCACCCAGTCTGATGTCACCTGCCACCTCTCTATCGCAGGTAAGCTGGAGAGGAGGTAAACCCATGAAGGTCCCTCCTCTCCACTTCCTCTCAGTCAGAACGGAGATGGCATGTCCGGCCTGGTCCTGTGTACTTCCGCCCCCGACCTCAATGAGCACGCAGTCAAGGTGACTGTATGATTCCACAAACTCCACTCTAAATGTGATTTAATTTAAACAACACAGAAGAAGAGAGGGGACCCAGGATGCTTCAAAAACGAGGCTTCTCACATCAATGCTTTCTGTCTTCTTCCTACAGACTGTATCACACGATCCAGCTCAAAAGGCCCTATTCAGCAGGCCTCACACTCTTAAACTCTGACACCCATTACTATTCACTCATTTTTTTTTTATTTTCGCTCTTTCAAATTACACAACAGGACTCACATTTCTTCAGAAAAGCGCTCCAAACTATGGCACCGCGGGAGTGCAGCGCCTTCTGATAATGCTGTCACTAGTGCCGGAGTATTCTGAGAAGGTATGATTCACCGGGAGCTCCGGCAAAAGGGGCTCGAACTGATTACAGGAAAAGGGTATTCATGCGTTACAGCAGCTCAGCCAATCAGCACAGGGCAAACAGAACAGCAGTGGATTTAGCTGCGGCAGGGGGGCATGTTTAGTGCGGTGTTTACCGCAGAAACACCGCCGACAACATGAGCCGACACCACTGGCAAGCATTATCAATCCTTCCAGCCGCAACAAACCAGTGATGGGAATCCGCGCAGCTGCCTGTTCTTCAGGGCCGTTACGAACCGTAATACCAGGGCGAGCCGGAGAAAGGCAAGAGCAGGAGCTCTAGCTCAACGTATAAGAAGACAACAGGGAGGCCCAGTGCAGCCAATGTTACAGCAGAGCACGCCTCTTTCGGCATGCAAGGCGTGATGGCAAAAACACCCTGAGGGGAAATAGGATTTTTTTTCCCCACCCTCAGGGGAAACCTGAAAGCTTCCTGCCTCTGGTCAAGGTTGGGATTTTATTGATTTTTTTTTTGGACATCTAAGATACTTATCCTTTTTTCATTTTTTTCCCAGCAAGCTTAAAACAGCTTCACACTGTCAAAAACTAGAATTAACATGTACCTTCACATGGCAGGTAGCTCTGTAAAAAAAGACTGTAAAGTTACAAGTTGCAAATGTGCTCTTTGATGGCACTCTGGGTCCTGCCTGTGTTATGAAATGGATCCTAATTCATGTCAGACTCTTAATGCATTCACTTTAACTCAAAAATCAGATTAAATCATAAAACACCTTTATCTTAACCAACCACATCCTTTGTTCCTTCATATGACAAAATATTGTCTCGTACTGAACAGTTTTCATTCTCAGCGATGGTTGATGTTGAACTAATTAACAGGGAAAGACAACAGATGACACCTAAAACAATGATGACACTGCACTGAGAGTTAAGCAGACTAGTCAGTGGCGTTCAGATACAGGGTATCCTTTCCATTTGCAGGGGACACGTTCAAAAGATCTGTTTTTTTTTTTCTCCTGAGGTCTTTAACTATTTCCAAATGGGTCAACACGGTAATTGGCTGCAGAAGACCAACTTTATGTTACGCTTGCACTCTGTCTGTATGTCTGAGGGAATCTGTCACACAATAAGCCAGAGACTCAGAGCTGCGCCGCAATGTAACATATTATGGAGTGTGAGTTTCACTCATTTCTGGCCTGTCATGTAAGCAGTGTAAAGGGCCTCAATATATGCTGTTTCACCACTGGCACTGTGAATGGCAGATCTGCATTCCTACACATTACGACACTGAAAACAGGTCTGGTGTGTTGCAACTGTGGTGTGCCCAGGAGTGTTAATAAAGTCACACTTGCCTGAAGCCATTGTTGTGTTTTGCATAGATGGCCATTTATATTGTTCCTATTTCATATTAACCCAGTGACTTTTGCCTCAAACAAAATAGACTTCTCTATCACAAGCAGGCCTGTGTCCGTGGTACATCTATTCACGTTACTTTGAAAGAAAGAATCGCCCTGTTACTACAAGTAGCCTCTGCCCTTCGGCAGAAAGAATCAGTTGTGAAAGTTTAACCGAGACAGAGCATATTTTTAGCAGAATCTGACCATAAGCAGAAAGACAGAGAAGAGACTGTCCTAAGGTAGTGGGCAGACATGCCTACAGGGGTAAAAACAAACCCCAATATGCAGCTATGTAGCCACCTAGATATTTTTCAACAAGATACATAACCAAGGCAAAAAGAAGGGAAAGTAGCAAGTGATAAAACCCAAGTCTTTCCGTGAATTGTTGTCAGACTGCTTCTGTAGTTCGCATAATGACACGCTGGGTAAACAGACAGGCAAACCAATACAGAGGAGAGCTGTCTACCGTGGGTGAGACAAAACTCATGCTAATGTTGTGTGCTAATGTCAGTGTGTCAGCTAGCCACAACCAACAGCGTGCAGTAGCGTTACAGTAGCTAATAAGCAAGGAACTGAAGTTTACAAACACATTGGCTCGGTGGTCAACATTTCAGCATAGCTAGCTGCCAGTGTTGTCAGAGCCACCGTTCTACGGTGGCAAAGAACTTTGCCGCTTTGTCAGCCTTACAAGACACGTTGATTTGCGTTCATAAGAACAGAACAGACGAGGAAAAAGTATCAGTGATGTCGTCGATTAGCTAGCTAGTTCATCAATTGCATGCAGTCATCCGTCTTTTTGACCGGGTTGTAAAGTTCCTGTCACGCACGCCCACACAGCATTCCGTCCACAAAGCTTTCCCCCGAAAAAGACAGCCCTCAGCTTGCTAGGTCGCGGGACATAAAGCCAAACTCGTTAGCTAGTTACGTAGACAATTATAGATAGACACATGTTAGCTAGCTAGCTGCTAAAACCTAAGAATTAATTTAGCGACACGGGACACACGAATTTGTACCTCTTTGACCGGGGGGAATTTTTTCTTGCATTCCATGGACAGCGATCGCAGATCCGTCTGCATATTGTCGATTAATTTCTTCACCGCTTCGGGGCTGCTGGTCGTCATTTTCCTAGTGCCTTTGTCCACAGCCTCCTAATGCCTGGTGTTTTAAAAAAATGCGATCGCAATCCTAGGACACGATCCGGCCTACTTTTCCACCTCCTGTGGAAAAAAAATGAAAAACGTTGTGTAGCTAGCTAGCTACCACTACAGAAGCGTCCATTGACACAATCTTTCACTTTTCAGATCTGCATTCTCCGACTGTCAGCAGATCCGCAGCGATGACACACGCATATACCTTTTTAACAGTAAATCCCAGTCTCGGCGTGGTGCGCCGTGATCATTGCAACGTCCTTCCCCGTACGGGGGTTACAGTAAGTGATGATTTATTTGTAAATTTCAGCCTCAGAGTGTCACGGCTATCTTCACCATTTGCAGCGCCGTTCCGATCCCAGAATGCCCGAGCGCCCGCTGACACGTCACTCCGACTTCCGTAAACAGTGACCGGATTTCACTAAATCCACGGTGGCGCCCCACGGCGGTGCCCGGAGCTATGAGTTGATTGACAGATGTTTGATGGCGATGTTTGATAAATCTGATATAACAACGTTGGACGAACTGAAACAAATATATGGAGTTCAACTAATACGAGTTACCGAGAAGGATCGTGTTTGTCCGTGCATATGCTTCTCCGTGTACATTTTTCACGTCCACGTTAATTAGTTTCAGTGTACTGTCGATCCAAGGCAAAACGATTTACATCGGTTTTCCCAAAAGGCGAAGTCTGCCTTGTTTTCTGTATGTATTCTACCACCACCTGGTGGGCACACACAGAACACACTGACCATACCGTTTACCGCCATATCGTAGCACGATGATCTCTGGGGAAAAGAAGTATAGAAATATAACACGGAACAAGCATTAAAAGATTGCGTCAGACATACAAGAAGAAATAGAAAAAAAATCACACACCAAGGCTTTGCATAACTTTATTGAAGTTTGTATATAAATAAACATGCACATTTCAAATGTAAACCCAAGTGAGCTCAAGTGCAGCCAAAAATCGAAACCCCCTGTCATGCAGGACACCAGTTTATTAACGTTACAAAAGTCTAAATCAAAGAGCATTCTTAAAATACTGAACCCAGAGAACACTGGCTAGAATCCTGAGCGACAGAGCCAAGCCACAGCCCGTACAACGTCTCTTTCCTCATATTTAAATACAATTTTTGTCCTCACAATGCTAACATATAAATAAATTAATTTACCAAATGCGCACTCACAGAGTGAACTCTTATATACAGTATTTATAGTCTATTCGGTTTCATGTCTCACTCAGTCAGATAAATATTGCACCCCACCCCACCCAAACGACCACATCACGTTCCAGCAGGTGTACCACAATAAAAGCATTTCCCTGGTGCAAGTTACATTAAAGTACGCCTGCATTGTGTTGCTCATATCAAAGGCAATGGTATCCCACTATCCCCTCACATTCAAATAAAACAAGAAAAAAAAAAAAAAAAACATCTCTAGACCTATAATAATGATGGGAAGGCAACAATCAAAGCAGCAGTCAGAACCTCCCCTCACGCACATGGTGGACATTCTGGCTCTCGGGTTTTTTGGGATGGCTGAGCAGCTGAACGCGGCGGATGTATGTGCAGCGTTTCATGCGGGTGGTGACACGGCAACGCAAAAGGCCGCAGTCTGAGATTACACTAAGGCTGTGGTGATTTCCATTCGGACATCAAACTGTGAGACTGACGTAATGCATCACCGATATTCATAATCTCAAAAGCCTCCACGTTGGCCATATGAAGCATAAAAGGTGAGAGCAACGTAGCAATGAACCATAAAACCTCGGTAACGCCATAATCATAATCGAATACTCTTACATCCACAGAAGGAGCCAGCTGATGCAGTTACACAGTGGAGTGTGGGGTTAAGGGGTCAATTTAGAGAGAAAACATGTATAAAGCAAACATGTTTATCCGCAAAATTGTCTAAAATTCTGTCTGAATCTGTCTTAAAGCAGCATTAAAAATAAACATGACTGTTAAACGGTTATAAAAACGTTCCTAACTCCAGAGTAGAAGGGTTGAATGATGCATTTTACTCGCAGGTTAAAGGCAGTTTGCATTTTTAAAGTGAAGGCCCTCCTCAGTGGTTGCCCATTGTCTGCAGTACATGTGGCACGCGTGTGGAGTGATTGTGCGACAAATTCAGAAGTCCAGTAGTTTCACCATGATATGAAAACCCGCATTCAGCACTCACTGGAAGTATTTACAAAGCAAAAAATAATGTTAAAATGATACGCAAATATGTCTATTGCTCGAGAGATATAAAACATAGCAACAGGGGAGAGCCAAAGTACAGATTACTGGCATTCTTTGGGCTCACAGGGGTGAGTGTGTACCCTGTATGTGCAGATAATCCACCTGATTCCACCTGCAGGCCCCATGTCTTATTGGGTGGGGAAATAAAATGGTTAAAAAATAAAGAAATGCACATGTAGGCATCGTGACCACTGCAGACAGACAGGCCTAGGCTGGGGCAGCCCCGGATTGCTTAGCGTTCCCTCAGCTGGACGTTCCCGTAAAGTCTCCGTACTCTTCCCCTTAAAGACATTCCTGCGTCTGAGCAGATACAGCTCGGTTGGGAGGCTCTCCGCGCGTCTCTCTGTGGTGTGGTTATGGCTTTGGACGTGACGTCCCCCCCGTCCCCCTCTCAGTTGGTGTTCATGGTGATGTCGTGGTTGGGCTCCCGCTCTTCGTCCTCGTTCTCGTTCTCGTCCTCGTTCCCGTTCTCGTTGTCATTCTCGTTCTCGTTCTCATTCAGGTCCTCGTCGCTCTGCGCGGACGCCCCCTGCGAGGAGGCGGCCTCCAAGGCCTCCCGGTCGAGGACGAAGTAGCCCGTCCCGCTAACAGTGTCCCGCCGCTGGTAAAATAGTACGTACGCAGCCTTGGACTGCGTGTACACGCGCGCGCGCACACATACACACACACACAGACACACACACACGCACGGAGAGACAGAGAGAGGAGAACAGTTAGTCACACACACCAGCACAATCACTGCACAGGTCACTAAAATAAATCCACCCAATCACAGGTAATTTAGGGTCACTACTGTGCAGAACCAATAAAACGCACTGATCTCCTGTACCTTTGGCTTCATGCTGTAGCAAGGTAGTTAATCATCAGACACACACCGATAACAATCTGTGCGTACGCCCTACACTCACAGTAACACATGAGCATTCTAAGATGCAGTGAACAAATTTATATCCTCAGGTTCACTTAAGACATCAGTGGTACTTTGTGATGTGTCTATCATACTCAGGTGATACTTTTTTCCCAGATCACACCATGTTAATGTAGGTAAGCAATACGAGAAGAGCAGGAGAACAGACAGATCAACTCACCACGATCTGTTCTTCATTGGCAGGCGACACACTGCTGTCATCAAAGTAGTACCACTTGTCATCGTCCTTGTTCTTAGCAAAGGCAGTATCTAAAGACACAAATAAGATAGCTCCTTCAATCAAAAGCAATTCCCACAATCCACATGAAGGAGACTGACATGTTTTATTTGCTAGGCTAAAGGAGAGATCAAAAGTGAGAATGAGAGAAAGTGAGAGCAATAGCGCATTTTTTTTTCTTACAATGCCCCCCTCCCATTCCTCCGTAGTGGTTGGAGACAGCGATCAGATCGTAGATGCAGGGGCCAGCGTTTGGGTTGATCAGAAACTCTGACATGTCCAGATCACTGCAGGGAAACGGAGACAGGGCTGACCATCGGATAATGTGTCATTTCAGCCGCCATGCTGTCAGAATACAGTATATACCTATGGAACTCTGTCCAGCGGTTTACAGTTTCCACTGGAACATTGTAAGAATACAAAATTACGGGATGGAATCTCATGTTTCCTCTTAAGGATGGAACGGAATTTTGATGCATGATTCCGACTGCAGTGGTGTGATATAACAATGGTAGCACAGTGTTCCACTTTGACCGGGTGATGTCAGAGCGCAGCAGAGTGTAATCTGTGCTTTGTAGCAGAGAGAAACAGACATGGCTGTCCGAGGGAGAGGAGAGTACCTGAGGGGGAAGTCCACCAGCGAGTCCAGCTTGTCCCGCATGTAGCGGCTGTAGGAGAAGCGTTTGAGGTGGACCACCATCACCGGCGGCAGCGACCACAGGTCCAGCTTCTTCGTGGCCTGCTGGTGCTGCTTGCAGTTGGGACAGTACCTGAGAGGAGAGGCCCAAGTCACGCGCTCAAACAACACATGGACAACTGTGTACAGATATCATTCCACATCATACACTCAAACAGCATGACATAGCCCTGCTTCCTGTGATTTAAAGGGTACATACTGACATCATCAATCTGGCTAGGAGGAAATAATTATTACTAACTGCTGACAAATTTCAAATTCAGGTCAATATAACGACTGTCTTTCATGGATTTTTTAATGATCTTTTCATGCTCAGTGAACCCCTCTTAATGTGCCAGAGTCTCACCATGGGTCCTCCGCCCCCAGCTTCTCCTTGGTGGTGAAGAGCTCAATGCAGTCTTTCAGCTTGAAGAAGGCTTTCTTCTGAGGTTTGTATTCCATGCTTTCGTGCTTCTCAAAATCCTTTTGAGTCAAAAAGCCAGAAAAATTCACTTGTTAAGCGTCTGCAGCAGCTCTGCCTGTGACAGAGGGATCTGAGCTTTTCCTCTCCAAAATGTGGAGTGTTCTTAACGAAGCGAAGAGCAAAAAACAGAGTCATACAATATGCACAGTCAACTGCCTACAATTGGTTACAGAATAACTGCACAGTCCAGCTTATTACAAATTATGCACCATGTACACATTCCTATTAAGGAAATACTGTCAAAATTGATTTGAGTTCATGCAATTAACAGGAACCGTACATAAAAGAGAAATCCTAACGCTCTGAGAGGGTCATTGCCATGGATTCTGTCTCACCTCTGCTACACTTTCATCAAAGTATTTCTTCTTCACATCAGGCTCCCAGTCCAAGGAGAGATAGGACCTGTCTGTTACAAAAAAAAAAAAAGTCAATTCAGCAAAAACATCCTCCCTGAAATTCCCGTGTTCAGAATGTATGCCTTGCATTTTGCATGACAGACACAGAAATAAAATCTGTCAGGAGTCTGTTTGCTCACCGCTGAGTCGTAGGTGTCCCTCGTCGAACCTGATTTCCTTGGGCTCCTCCTTGATGTAGCTGTAGTCCGTCTTGCCCATGTTGTTAAACTGGAATGTAAAGAGTCGCTTTTTGTGCCCCGCAAACGGTTGGCCTTTGGTCGTCTGGTCCGGGCCGATGCCATTCTCTAGATCGTTGTCCCCGCCCACCGAGTCCTCGGATTGGCTGTTGTCATTCTCAGACGGCAGTTCCTGGTCCTGACTGGATTCGTCGTCCTGTTCGTCAGTTTCCATCTCACCTGGCAAAGGGAGCGGTTGATTGGCGATCAGCCACAAACATGAAAAATGCACCAGCAACAAATTAACCGCACAAAACTAAAGAGCATGAAAGCTTCGTCTGGGGCAAGTGAGATATGAGACAGAGGCAAGGCATGCATAAATGCACGTGTGCACACACACACACGAACACACACAGACACACACACATGAACACACACACACAGACACACACACAAACACACACAAACACAGACACACACACACACACAGACACACAGACACACACATGAACACACACAGACACACACACATGAACACACACAGACACAGACACACACACACACAGACAGACACAGACACAGACACACACACACACACACACACACACACAGACACACACACAGACACACACACAGACACACACACAGACACACACACACACACAAACACAGACACAGACACACACACACACACAGACACACAGACAGACACAGACAGACACACACTCGCAGACACAGACTCGCAGACACAGACCCAGGCTGTCAGAACGCAGAGCAGGAGGGGGCGGGGCAGGACACTCACTGGGAGAGCCCTCCTCCAGGAGTCCATTGGTGGCGTCTCCGTTGATGCCATGCTGTTTGGGGACGTGCGTCTCCACTGACTCCTCCTCTTCCACCTCCTCGGGGGCTGTGCGTATGAACCGGCTGCAAATACAGCACAGTCTTGGATAGATTCACCACCACTGACCGGACTCATCAGATCAGCTTTACACTATGATTCAAGCTCTACTGGGTGACCCACAGTGCGGCTCGGGAACGGAGCGGTCCGGTTGGGCATGTGTACCGGGGGCATAAACTGCGCTGTGTCTTTGGATGGATGTTATCTGAGTCAGTGAGTTTCGAACCGAGGTTCTCGCTGCTCAGCTAAACCCTTACGGCCAGCATCGTTACCAGTTGAGCTAAAGGCAATTTGCCCCTAGCCTATACTGGCAACAAATGCTAGCTAATCAGGCCTCAGGGAGTGACGTAACCGCTGAAGCTGCTGTGCTACCCGCTACCCTGCTGGCGTTACGCAGGGCTCACACTGCCGTTCATTTCTGCTACATGTGCGTAGGCTCATACCACATGCGGAGCAGCAGCAGGTTGTAGAACTTCTCCTCACTCAGGCAGCGCGGCACAGTGATGAGGAAGGGCTGGCCGAATAGGGGCGTGCTGGTGTTGTTGAAGCCCGACTGCTTGTACTTCTCCCGCAGGTGCACCGGGATCACCACGTGGTCCGTGTCCTCCGCGCGGTTCACCGCTACCTCAAACCTGCACGTCCACCAGAGGGAGACAGGGACATCGTAACCAAAGAGCGGAGCCACGACAGACACCGCTGCTAAAGCAGATGACCCCAGAGCGATGGCGTTAAAAACTCACACGTATATGTCGTCCCGCTCCATGATGCTGTTCAAGTTCTCGTTGGTGGCGAATATTCGGTGGAACCGGTGGTTGTATATGTCTGTTACAATCATCTGCGTAACAAGAGGAGATGCTTACATTCAAAGACAGATAATCAGATAACTTCATTTCATGGCAAATCCACGCAGTCTAGATGTTTACCTTGTCAGCAGGTACCCCGGATAAAGTGGAGAGTGCAGCGCAGAGGTCGGAGATGTAGCCCACCTTGGGCACGGTCAGTTTATACTGAAACGCAAGGAGAGGTAGACTGAGAGAGTGTCCCAAAGAGCCCCCGAGGCACACGGGTGCGAGGAGCAGGGGCAAAGCTGTACCTGCGTGGGTTTGGCCAGGGGGTCCAGCCTGACCAGGTAGACCTCCAGAGTGCGTTCCTTTTTCATGGGCAAGGGGAGCGTCAGGTAGCAGAAGGGGTCGAAGGTCACGGAGACCTTGGAGCAGACGGGGCAGACGAGGGTGGATTTGAAGAGGCCGTGGAAGATGTCCACGATGATGGAGTCGTTCCGCTTGGTGTGGTTGTCCCAGGCCTCCTCGGCCACCACCTGCAGGAAAGCAAGAAAACGCAGGAGGTCAGGGGTCAATCCAGCTCAAACTGGGCCGTGCGCGGGGCATGTGGGTGCGGGTTCAGACCACAGTGAGAAGGTGACCATACTGCCTGCCGCTGCGGAGACTTGCCCCTCTGAGGACAGCAGAAAGGAACGCACGCGGTCCACGGCGACACCCTGCTCGGGTGTGGTACCTGATACCTTGTCAGGCCGGCCGTCGGCGTCTTTCAGCTGGATGTACGGCTTCTTGCGGATGCGGTTGAGGTCCTCGTGCAGGCCGTCCAGCAGGAAGGCCAGCAGCTCGTGGGAGTCCTGCTGCTGATAGCCTGAGAACTGAGGGGCGAAACGGCCCACCTGGGTCTGCATGGGTGAGGAAGGCAGAGAGTTGGGTTAAGGCTCACTGCCAGGGATAATCACTGCAAAGCCAATCACTTTCCTGCAAAACTCATCACTTTAATATCACGTCCAGCCAGCTGTCCAAATCTCAAAACATACTTTTCTTTGTAGGACAAGCAATCAAACATTTAACACTAAAATGATATAATATTATAAATATTTCAAATATTTGATTTGACTTGTCAACAAATTCCAATATACAAATGACAATATACAGCTTAAAACAATCACTCTAATACAATTTCCAAGATGTCACCACACACACACACACACACACACACACACACACACACTTGTGCACACAAACATGCACACGCGCTCCTTCCAGGAAAATCAGTTACAGAAGGCAACACATGGAAAATCCCCATCACATGGCACAATTAAATCACAGTTAAATCACGGTTTCACAGAAATCCAGTCTCACCTTGAAGGGCCGGGGGGTGACGTAGCTGTACTTCCCTGACCACACCTGCTTGATGAGCTCGGCGTACACCTTGGCGATCTCCCCCCTCATCCCCAGGGGGTTGTCCAGGTTCAGCTCGTCCTGGTACTTGTCTTGGAGGAAGTATTCCGTGAGCGGAGGGATATTGCTTAAACACTGCGTCAAAATAATCATAAAAACGATGAGAGAACCTCTGGAAAATAAAGCAATGCCTGAGATATAACAATGTAATATGAAACACCAAATCAAACGTGAGATGTCGAAAAGGAGAGATAAGAGGCAGGTTAAACACTGAAACGACGGCTGGCATTAACAGTCTCAGTTGACACAAGACCAGTAAGTGTCAGAAACACTGAAGGCACACACAGGCATCATCATAATTTGTTGAAGCCTGACAACAAACTCTTTCACAGTGAGAATCTATTAAGAACAGACCTATCCCTGAGCTCAACCTTCTAACAGCAAATTACACTCTTAATTACACAATTGCTTGCATATAGTGGGTAACGGTGCAAACAAACATCCTAATGAGGAAGGTGTCTCAACCCTGCTGAGGGTCCCAGCACACTGAATGTGGATCTCCACACAGTGCTGAAGCCTCAGACATCAAACCATTGTGTTTCTACTCTTGATATTACTGATAGTTATTATTGATATATTAGACAATTATTAAACATTTTAAAGCTGTGTCCTCACCAGTCACTGCCTGAGGTTCACCATAGAGTGTGAGGAACCTGAGCCAGAATAGCATGCAATGTGGATCTGACTGTCGCAGTCTGCACTGAGGAAAGTGCCTACAGAATATGTGCTTTGTTCAAGAGCTCCTGTATCCCACTCCAGGGACCACATAAAGTTCCTGCAACAGAACACACAGCCCCCGCTCTCTTCAGTAAACCGGAGTCTGCAGGTCTTTGCGAATGCTGGATTCATACCCGCATGTGTCTAAAGGGTTGAACTGTGTTGATCTGCTGTCGGGAACCTTATAGGTGAGGCGAGGAAGGAGGGGGATGCAGGGGCAGGATGGGGAAGATGAGGTTTGGTGAGGGGGGCGAGGCCAAGCAGTTAGGGGCAGGGCATTGAAGTGGTGGAGACGGGTGACTGGATGGGGAAGGGTGAGGTGGGGCAAGGCGGAGCGGTTTGGGGCGGGGCATTGAAAGGGCGGGGATGGGTGATTGGATGGGACAGGGGCCAAACAGTTAGGGGGTGGGGCAATGAAGGAGAAAGGAGGGGCGAGGTGAGACGGGGCGGGGTTGAGTATTTTGGGGGCGGGGCGGCCCTACCTGCACTGCAGAGTTCATGAAGCAGGTGTTCCCTAGGTTGCACAGGCCACAGAGTCCCGGTCGCTCGCTGTGCCGGCCCGGGTCCGAGCACTCGTAGCTGTTATACGCAGGGTACGACGACAGGCAGTAGTTGGAGTTTTTTACACTGCAGAGAAAAAAGGAGACAGCAATACAGTGCAGTGAGGAGTCTCGCACTGAAAACAGGAAAAACACACACACATATACCCACACACACAGTGCAATCCAAGGTTATGTCACATCTGTATACAGATAACACATCAGTAATTGGCCAAGAACTTTTCCCCCAATAATCACTGCCATTGCCAATACTTCTGTAAGATCCAGAAGGGAAAAGAATGAAAACAGAATACAAAAGTTTGCATTAAAAATCCCTAAAAAATAAACCCGCGCTCGTTACAATAACGAAAGAGAAAAAAAACTACAACAGAGAAAAAAGAAAATAAAACACCAGAACAACAGAAAGCAGAGTCATTTAAAATGTGAGAAAGTTGCAGAGAGAGAGGCTGAGAGAGCGAGCTCGGGCTACAGCGCGGAGGTCTGTACCGTTGCTGTAGCGGGGCAGCCTCACAGCCCCCAGCGCTCTCCTGCCTCGCCTCTAAGTCTGCACACTCTTTCAGACACCACCAGCAGCATAACAGCATCTCCCATCAGTCCTCCCTGTACATCCTCCGAGAGGACAGGAAGGAAGGAGGGAGAGGAAGGAAGGAAGGACGGTCGGAGGAGAGAGAGAGGGAGCGAGAGAGGGAGAGAGAGAGAGAGAGAGAGAGAGAGAGAGAGAGAGAGAGGACGAAGGTGAGGAGAGAGAGAGAGAGAGAGAGAGAGCCCGCGCCCGCGCCTCGGTTACAGGTGAGGCCGTGGAGATTTCGGGGGGCCCTGGGTGGCGGCGCGGTCCCGATGCGCCGCGGAGGCTATTTATAGCACAGCTCTGCTAAGGCAGCAGATCGAGGCGCCGGCATGCAGGGGAGAGAGGAGAGCCTGCGCTGGAATACGACGCCGGCCACGGAGGGGAGCCCGCGGAATCGCTACGCCCAGCCCCACAATGCACAGCTCGGACTGCACAGCTCAGACTGCACAGCCCGGGGTGCCCAGCGCAGAACACACAGCACAGAACGCACCGACCGGGGGTGCACAGCCCGGGGTGCACAGCGCAGAACGTACAGCCCGGAGTGCACAGTGCAGAATGCACAGCTCAGCACTGCTACCACTATCAGAGGCTACCCTTCCAAATCAGACTCTCCATTTTATTCTTGGCAGACTCCTGCCGTTTGAGCGTGCAAGGGGGGTTATTTAAATAAATAAAACAGAAAAGAGAGCATTTTGAAAATAATTGTGCCGTCAGCACCAGCAACCTCTTCCTGATCAGAACTGAAATACAACGGGTGGGGGGGATAATTAAGGTAAGTGGCGATGTAAAAGGCGTGTGAGTGCCGGTGTGTTTTGGCCGGGACGGAACCGCTCTGCAAAAGCACAGGGGAAGGGCAGATCCAGCAGGCTCTGAAGGTCACAGGAAGTCAGACACTGCAGTATGTTCAGCCCAGCAGCTCCGCGTCCCAGGCAGAGAGAGAGAGAGAGAGAGACCGGGATGCAGTATCTGGTGTCAGAGAAACAGCAGCAGAGACTCCATCGTCCTGCAGTACAGTCCTGAATAATGGAAATCCAGCCTCTCTCTCTCTCCCTCTCCCACCGCCAGCTCACTCAGCTTATAGACGTGACCTCAGATGTTTCATAACCGCCAGAGGAGGAGGAGTACATCAAACCGCACTCACGGTCATCTTACCAGCCATACAAATTGGCATTTAGGGAGAGCTGTAAACAGCTGCTTCTCTTGGAAGCAATACATGCTAAACTGACCGTTTCCACATGTCCTTGCTGTATTAACCAGATCCAATGATATTAAAAAAAACAGAAACATTGTGACACGGAAAACCAGAACACTCCATTTGCTTACCCCATGCTTATTATAAAATATAACACAAAACATAAAATATACTCCAGCTTACATAATGCATGAAAGTTTCACAACTACTGCACAAAGTACACACAAACATAATTCGACACATAAAATCACGAGTGAATAATATTTCAGTGACGACCATTCCCACATGCAGAGGTGCACAAGTGGTAGTTAGACAAGACCCAAAGCACCACTCAACACCACACAGCTAGTGCTAAAGGAGACCTGACAGAGGCCACACAACTCATGCAGTATTGCGAAGCATGTGACCACAAGAAACCCTGCCCACTGAAGCTCAGCCACACCCACCCAGACTGATGCTTACTTTCTGTTGTTGAAGCTGTTATAATTGTTTGACAGAGATGAAGGGGAGATCTTTGGTAAAGTCGAGAGATTGGAAGCACCTGATGACCTTCAAAGATAAAAGTATCATCAGTTAGAAAAGAAAAGGTTTTAAAGAGCTTGATTGGGGATGTGAGCTAGTTCACAAAGCAAATTATCAATCAATAAATCTGGCAGACAAAAACAAAATAAGAAAGATGCATAAAAGCAAAAACATGAAATCTTTGTTGGGATTAGACTGCAATAATCTGCACTGTCCACTTAACACTTAACTCCCACCACCAATGTAGTGGGAAAGCCATGGAAAACAGGACACTGAGATTTCCCAAGTAAGAGGCAGCAGAACCTCAATCACAGTAACTCCTAGCAGGAAATCATAGCCAGGGCTCTTTAAGTGAATCATTTCCTAATTCCTGTAATATGGCCACAAAAATATGACCGTAAAAAAACCCAAAGACAATTACCATTACAGATTAATATTGAAAACGTAAGGTATTATTGCAGGCCTTTTTAAGAATCTTAAATAAGACTGAAAATGTCCACTCATGACCGCTGCTTAACTCTAAAACAGACTGCGCTGTAGACGTAGCAGAACTTTACATCCTTAAAGGTGACGGGGAAGCTAGGCGATCAGCGATCAGAAGCAGCGGGCTCGTGGGCACGGGCTCCGAGAGATACTGTAGGAGCAATGCTGAAAAAGGGCCATCGAAAGAGATTAACACAATCATTTGTGCTCTGCGTTAGGGATCCAGACAAATGGTGGAGAGAGGAATATAATAAACAAAATATAATTCTGACCAGACCACCCACCCTCCCTTCCCTTCCCCGCTTCAGCTTGGCACCCCTCCCCCAGTCAGCCCCCCCAGGCCACGCCCACCCCCACCCCCCCTCGGCGTGGTGACATCAGAGCACAGCAAAGCCGCGGTTACGCACTCACTTGGGTGTTGAGGAGCCTCGTGGCCACGTCCCATCCTCATTTTTTTGCTCTATTACAAGAACCTGCAAGGAGAACCATCATTTCAGAGACTTCCCCTGCCACACTCCCACCCGGGTCGCTCACACCCATACCCACACCCACACCCGGCTGAGGGCTCAGTCCGCTTCTGAGAAGGGCTTACTCTATGCAGCATTCAGCCTGCAGAATGTTCCTCATGTTCAGTTCTATTTCATTTCAGTAGCCCCTTCTTACATCAGCTGTTACCCAACTCTTTTCTCCTTCAAACAGACATGAATGGCTGATGTAAAAAATGACAGACATTTCTCGAACAAAAAAAAATACACCACTAACCGTTAGCTGACAAAAGGCAGATAAAAAGCAAAGTGACGAGTTAGTTCAAATACACAGCTGGGTTGAAGTCTCTTTTGGTGATGACATGGAACTCTCTTACCTGCTGATAAACAATGTATTCTCATTTTACAACTAACATCATTAAACCAACAGTGCGTGTCCTAACTGAAACGCGAAGAAGGAAGGTCATACAAATCTCGCACCTGAAAAATGAGGAATTTGACCATAGATTATGGCATTAGGACAAGAGTGAAGTCATTGTGGGAGAGGCAACCAAGTGGAGTATAAGGTGGCCAGACCGTACTTTTGTCAGTTGGATTCATGCAAAATTAAATAAATTAATAAATAAATAAGCAGAAAACAAGTCTGAGAAACAACTGACATAAACATCTAGGAAACAAAAAGAACAAAAAAGCAGGATTTTCAGTATAAAGCACCAATAAAGAGCACCAAAGGAGACGGCAATTACAGTACCCAGAAAAGCTGTATCAGTTTCTTACAATCATCATTGGCTGCGTTTGAAATCGAACTTGTTTGAAATTGTTAGAACAAAAGAATGTTCTTATCATTCAAACAATCTGAAAGCAATTGCTACAGGAAGGCATACATCCAGGAGACGCATGAAATATGTATTGTTTCATATTTTACGCTCCTTGCACTGGTGACTCTGTAGACACTGACTGTCACCCACATATCTGTTATCTACCACAATCTGCTGCAGCCAGGGCATGCAGTGTCCCGGCTGGCCACTAGGGGAGCCAGAGAGCAAACCCAGGATTCCCTGAATGACCTCACCTCCCCCACCTCGGCCTACCAAAGCAGCAACATGCCAACGAAGGAACAGCAAGTCCCAGCCATGACGCAGACACACCCCCCAGACCCACCGGGCAGGGCACTCTCAGGAGGCTAAATCAACATCCACATACACCCAACACATCCAGCTTAGCAACAACCTCAGGCCTGAGAACCAGAGGCAGACAGAGGCAGAATCTAGTGTACCACATATGGCATGTGCTTTTAAGTCATGACTCCAGAGAGGCAGAGGAATTCACCACTACTCTGACAAGTATCGCCATCAGTATTTAAGAAATAAATTTAAAAAGAGAATGTCTCGGTTTTACAACCGATTTTCTTCTCCAGAGGGGAAACATGTTCCTCGCTGAATCTTCGTGATGACATGGATTGCATTTCACTTTGCTAGTACTAAATTGTGAAACAAACTCAAACACGCTAAAAGCAAAAAAAAAATCACACTAAATGTTACTTTCCTGCAGAACATTTTATTCAGGAAGTTCAGAGCCCTGACATGAACAATAGTGCACACCCACTCTAAACATTATCGACGTGATGCCGCTTTGTTAGGTTACCTTGCATGCTTACGATGCTCTTTATATTACATACCAAACTCTAGAGCCTGATTTTACAATCTAACAAAACATCTGCACTTCTCATTTCATTCCAGCACACATTCACCCTCAAAAAGTGAAGCCGCTCAAGGACAGACGGCACAATGGCTTTGTGTGAGGGAGTTCTTCTGAGCCTCATACAGTTTTACAAGGCATCCACAGCAGCTGAGAGAGAAGAATTCAATTCTTTTTTTTTTTGCCAAAGACACATCTTATGGGAATACTTTGATAAAGCTGTTCAGATAGGCAGAAATGAACAAAACTTCATACCCAGAGATGGCAAACAAATGACACAGAACCACTGGCTCAATGACACTACATGCCGCTAAACCAGTCAGACTACAGACACTACTGCAGCCAGTGATGGTGGCAGGGGAGCACATGAGAATCCCTACAATCTATAGCATAAAAAAAGACCAAAAGACACCGCTCGGTTTGGGATGAAACCACTGTACTTGTCATTAAGTGTAGGTTGTGGATGAGATCGGCCAAGGGGGATTTATACGAAGTCATTCCCCATGAACTCCGAAGCACCACAAAGACAGGAGATGCCTATCCCTCCAAGGATTCTGTTAGAGAAATTTGCCACCAGGATTGCTCATTTAATGTTTAAGGGTTGCTTGTTCAGAACTTTAATCCATAACTAGGTCACTTCATGAACCTGTAAGGTCAATCAGAATATGGACTCAGACCCATGCAAAACAAAACTGGCCCACAGATACCAGGGGCCAGACTATTAAAGTACAAAAAAGACAACCTGTCGAAAGTGTAACAAACCACAACAGATTTAAAAACACTGAATGAGAGCTGCCAAATGGAGCTTACAGGAGTTTACAGACATCAGCTTCATGGCTAGCTGTTGTCTAACAGGAAATAAATGACAACAGAACAGGTGTACAGGGAGAGACAGCTGTATACATAAAGCCCAGTCATGGCCCAGATAGAGACTTCAGAATCATGGATTTAGGGAGTTTTAAAGCCATACATCTGCCCATCAGCCACAAAACACAACCCTGGTTTTGACAGAGACTTCAGTACTAGGCGCCAGTGTTACTGTTTCCATTGTACTTGGCATTTCACCAATATTTTTGTCTGAAATCTGTGGTAGGTGAATGGGTCACATGCTACTTTAACCGACATCTCAGACTGTGACACAGCCTTTCTGTCTTATGATTGGCACATGGCAGACACTGCCATCCAAAAAGCTTTGCACATTGATCTCAGACTTTCTGCCTTACGTAAACCAAATAATAAATGGAGAACTTTGATATTTTCCTACCAACTTGATTGTGACCATTGCTGCTCTCAATGTATCTAGCATCTGACTGTCATAATTATGTTGTCGTTTTCTTGCACAGGCCACAACAAATTTCCTAAATCTTAGAAATGACTGTGCACTTCACAGACTCTGCAGTGGCTGAGAATATTATCCATAGAGAGGAGAAATTAGATAGAGGTAAACGACAGGAAGGGGTTTGGTGGCAGTACATGCATTTCTGCATTATAAACAGGAACTCCACAGAGCAGTATTACACAGGGGACACATCATGCCAGCGGTCCACATAACTGGCTTTGCCTAAAGCGGAGAAAATGCCACCACAGCAAGGTGCAAATCCCGCTAAACCGCTGGTCTCCAAAGGCCTAGGCCTACTGTTCCTATCCAGAGTTTATTGTGCCCAGCTGTCCGGTCACACGTCCGCACTAAAACAGAATCTCCTTCCTGATAATCGTGTGCTGGCCGTCCTCGCTGACTGAGCTGTGGAGACAGGTAACAGGGCTCTGGAAACTAAGCAACGCTTCCTCTGTGCACTAAGTTGTGATGAATTTTGAAAGGTCCACCCTAAGGTGCCCGGCACCTAGGCCTGTAATTCAGACTCCAAACTAACATTTTAGCAATTGCGTTAGACAATCTGATCACTGGCCATCTGGAACAGCCTCAAACATTCACTAAGATTCTTCAAGGGAACTGAACCTCAATGTCTCTGGACCAATCAAACCCGGGCCCTGTTATCCAGCCTGATCACAACAGGAAGTCAACATGACAAATCCAGTGAGAGCCAATAAAGAGCTGAAAGGACTCAAAGGTACACCCTGCACACATCCTGCGACTGTGTTAACCTATGACAATACTCAAAGCATGACGGCAACACAGTGAGACATGCCTAGCCTGTGAAGTCACTTAATGATGGGCTGAGAAGTCTCAAGCCTCTCACAGTCTCTCGGCATTGGCCTTAAGGAGTCTGTGTTCAGCTGTGTTTCTATAAAACAACCCCTGTGGTCACAAAAAGGCAGGGAAGAAATGGTCTGACTGACTTGCTGGTAGTGTTCCTAACACAGATCTGTTACGAGACAGTGTGTAAGCTGTAGAAGATGGGAGACCTTATTGGATACTGTATATCCCTTAAGAAGTGCTCTGCATGTAGCTGGTTGTAAAGGAGTGCTCTGTATTTTGCTGGATGTGATTGTAATGCAGTTCTCTGTACCTGCTCTTTGTAAAGTAAGGCTGGATGTGATCATAAAGTAAGGCTGGATGTGACTGTAAAGTCTGGCTGGATGTGATTGTAAAGCAGTTCTCTGTACCTGTCCTTGATAGAGTCCAGCATCCTGGATTGTGCTGTCTGGTTTACTGAGGGGCTCAAACGTGTTGCTCATGTACTTGTTCCACAGCCTGGTCTCCTTCTCGTCAGGAATGCTGAACAGCTTCCTCATCTCCTTCTCAATGGTGTCTATGTGACAGAGAGAAAAAAGAAAACAGTAAAACATTCGATATTCATATACTACAGATGAATAAAGATGGCCAGGGAGTCAGCTAGCTACTTCACACTGACTTCAGATGATGGGCCATGACCTTTCATTGGAGAGAAAAATAGAAATCTAATAAATACCAGTGTCTTAAAGCCAAGCATACAATATCATCTTATGTAGAGCAAGTACCAAATACATCAGTTACAGTGTGATATTTGTGGTTCTGTGTGTGTCTGTCCTTGCTTTTGCGGGAGGGCATTCTTTCGGTAAGCGTCAAAGCATTGTCGGTTTCTGCACTTTAAACATATTTTTTTTTCCAGACTAAAACACAAGTCAAAGACAGTTCACTCCGAACTAGGGAATCACGCACAAGATGAAAGACAGGCATTCACTCTGGACACTGTCTGAGAGAAAAGCTTACCTATGGTGTCGGCTTTGCTGAATCGCCTGGTGACAACATTTTCCATGTTCCTGTCCTCGCACAGCTTGAGTTCTGTGAGATACACCTCCACCTTACAGTGCTTTACAAACATGCCCTGTTCAACCACCTGCAACGAATGAAAATAAGCACACTGTCACATATCACAAAGAGCAATCTCTGTAACGCTGCAATAAGGAAACTACTAACATACATGAAACGTCAAGCATTTTACCTATAACTACAAGAAAACTACCACTACACATATACAACACATATGTTAGAGAAAGCCTTCTCCTCCTCTTGCAGATACGACCCAAATAAATATGTAATCCCATAACAACCTCAAAAAACGCTCAAAAAAACAAGCAGGTGGACGGTCCGTCCCCAACCTAAACAATCCACAGATCTTCCCTACTTCACAGACACATCTCATGGAGGTCACTGTTTCTCATCGGGTTTTTACAACTCGACAAGCTAAAACCCAAACCGCACCCACCATCTCTGCAGGTGTCAGAAGGTAACTTTTCTGGGTATTGGCAGTCACGCTGCAGCTTCAGTCGGGTTTCTGAGCCGCTCCGGCTCATGGCGGGCTCGTAATATAGCAAGTCATGAGGCCCTTAATTTAGCAACACGGCGTGGCGACAGCTGTAGGTCTCCTCCTATTTATTTCACAGCGCCCCTGCACTGCCGGCCCCCGCTCTCTCCCCGGCACCGGGGCGCAAAATAAAGCCGCAACCGCGCCTCACACGGACCCCCCTTGCACAATGAGCGGGTGTCATAAGCAGCCACACGCACAGCACGTGGGAAAATCCCCTTCCTGTGCCAAAGAAAGAAACGTCTGTTACGCCACGACGACTGTAATCATGTTCCTGTTTGTCTTTTTTTCCCCCCCAAAGCTCCGACACCGCTTCGGTCTGACCTCAGCAGGCGTTCCGCCCCTAAAACAAGGTCACCGGACCCGCCCCTACAGACGGGGGGACTCGGCGAGACCCGGGAGAACCGCGGCCAGAACCCAGACAAAAAACCCAAGCCACCTGCGCGTACCAGAACCCCCAAAACTGAAAAAAAGAGAAAAGAACCTCCTGCATGCTGGCTGGTCTTCTAGATCGCTCCCTGTAGCGTTTGTGTCGTCCAGAGCGCTCTGAAAATAGAAACGCCGCAGCTACCCGACACCCCCGACATACATGGCAAAAGGGGAGGGCCCACTGAAAAGCAGAGGCCACACTGGCGGCCATGTTGCCATGACTGAGTGAATTGGAGAAAGGCAGAGTCATACCTCTGTTTACCTGTACACCTGAAGCCCGATACGGTGGGATTTAAAAACGTTACAAACCTCATCATGGAATTTAAGCAGCAGAAAGATTATTTTCAGCTGATTAAAATCTGACTATATGAAATACAGAGTAAAAGCAACACAGAGCACCCCCTACTGATAGAACAGGAGGAAAAGACAACCAGATGACCATTCTGAAAAATTGGTTCTAATTGCAGAGCTCATTTTGCAATTAATCATATCAATAAGAAACCAAAAAAAGCTACATCTACTATTTTTTTCAGGACAATTTAGATGAAAAATACTATCATTAGTCTATATATACTGATATTGCCCTTTATCACATTTTGCCATCTTTGCCATCATATCTTTATTAAACTATGAACTTAAAATGTCAGAGTTTTCGCTGTTGTCACAGAGGCTTACAGAGACAGCAGTCACAGCACGGTGACAGTTCTCCGATTCTGAAAATACTCAGACACAGCAGCAGGGACTGACGAGTGACAGATGCCTATTTCAGTCACTGGCAATGGAACATACTGGAAAAAAAAGGATCAAACTGGCCGTATGAGTCAGGTTCTCCAGTTAAAGCTGAGGTTTTTCTACATAAAAGCATTGATTAGGGTATGCCGCCACATGGCCACCAGACCTCAAGACAGCACCAAGAATTTAAAGCCTTATTGAGTGTGTCCGGAGAAAACTGGGAGTGAGGCTGTGAGTGTTCTGAGAAGATTTATTGGACGGGTCTGTTCAGAGGGACTCTACCTTGCGTGCTATTGGCTCCTGGTTGTCCGTCAGCCCGTACCAGCTGACAAGCTTATTCCAGCCCTCTGTGGGGACCAGGATGTAGTCCAACTCATCAATGAGGTGCTCCTTGAGGACCAACACATCACCATCTGCACATGACCAAGAGAAGATCATCACTCAGCAGAGTGGAGGACTGAATGGCTCACTACATGCTACAGCAATAACTACCATAAATATCACTTAAAAAAGGGAGCCAAGTCTAAACAGGAAGTACAAGTGACATAGTAGTAACCCCAACTCTTTATATTAAGGGAACTGATAGCTGTCAGCATCCACATTGTTTTTGTCTTGATCTGATTCGTACATATACTCACTAGCTGCTAATCAGCCTTCATAAATTATCAGTATGTATCTCTGTTTTCCAGGTTATCATCTGATCTGTATCGCTGTAAGAAGTGGACTGTACCTTTGAGGAGTCCAGAATTGTCAACAGGTCCTGGGTAGACATTCTGGTCTCCCATCTGATATCTGTCCCAGCTGTCGAAGCCCACATACTTTTTCCACTGTTTGAACCAGCGGCTGTCTACCAAGTACCTGTGAAGGAAAAAAACACATAGATACATTATATACGTACTCACACACACACACACACACACATATGTATATAAGTCCTAGTGCCTTCAGACTTGCTGCCTTCAGTCATGACCAATAAGACAGAGATGCAGCTGACTTCTGCTTCTAACGAAAACTAGAACAACATACAATCGGCTCACACAAGTCTATCTCTGAACCGACACAATTCCCTCACTGACAACAGAGTTCTCTGTCTCCTTCACCTGTAACTGGTGACCCACTGATTCTGTCCTCATTCTACCTGTGAATAAAGCGCCGGTGGCTTTCTCCCTCGAACTCATCCAGCTACGGCTTTTCACAGTGAATGGGTAGAGCCCAGAGTCCTGCACCAATAGGGACGCCGACAGCTGTTGAAAGCCTGTGTGCTGTAAACACATCACCCAGAGTACTCTCAAAGCCACCTCGGCACCTCTACCTCTGACGGCCTCAAGCACAAAAAACTGTATCACTGTAACCACTATTACATTTACAACTGAGGAAACTACATGGCTTGATTGTACTGGTACTGTCCTTCATAAACTATTGAAACTCCTCCCTAGAATGGCAGGCATATCACAGCTTTGGGATGTGAGAATGATACAAGGGCATTATTAGGGCAAAAAAATACCCCCAATTTAATACAGGATGGTATAAAGTCGGTTTTCCCCCTAGAAGCATACTGATCACATTATTGCTTCATTTCTGACTGAGCTGGTCCAGGTGACTACTGCTTTAAAGGATATTCATTCAAACAACGATGCATCTGTCCAGATAACACGGCAGAAGTTTCACTGGGTAATTAATTGGTACAACGGTGACTTTGGGATTCTCAGCGCCAGAAGGGTCCATAGATAATGTACATCACTCAAAATGCTAAGCTTTTCAGCTTGCCAACTAACTTTGAGAAGCAATTTTATGTCTTTGATATGCCTCTGGGAACCGAACACTAAACCTTCTGGTGTCAGGGAATTCATGACTCACATGACTACTAAACTGTCAAAAAAGCCAAGCCACAAAACAGATTAGCCTGACAGCAGAAGGCACTTTGAAAAACTTGTTGATATTCACTGAATCAATTCAGGTTGCCTACCTCAAGGTTAGACTGTATCAGCTGTGTCCTAACCATGACTCAAACTCGTAGCCTTCTGGAAACGTACTGAATTCCCACAAAAGCACAAATGCACATTCCCTGCCTTGCAAAGACTTAACCCTAGGAGCTGAAAAAGCCCAGTGTTCAGCTGGCCTGACAAATAACATTTCACTAAACTAATTTACATAAAACACATAACCATATCATGAACAAAGCATGTCACCAAAGGACAAAGCATACTAATACTTTTTTAATAGTCCCGTATTCCTGACCAAGATTCAAAAGCCAATGCTTATCCATGTACTATGTAAGCTGTCGAAGGTTTCACACTGAACACAGATCTTCTTTGTTTCTGAGCATACCTCTGCTCAGAAGGATTAACGAAGTAAAATCGAGAGGCTTAACAAACCGCTGTAAACTAATGATGTTTGTTTCAACACAAACGCGTCATCGTGGTACTATTTCTGTACAGCGCGTCGCTCAGAATCACAACATGAAACAGGTACTCTGTAAACTAACCGTGGAAATCACATCATTTATTACGTTAAAACACCCGACTGACATCATGTAGGCTGAAACCTTAATGTGAACTAGAAGCCAAGAGTCACGTTTAGCTGGCCACACTGGCCACACTGGCGAACCGGTTCTGTTTACCAGCCGAAGGGCCACGCGTGTGTGAAGCATTTGTCGTGCGCTTATTTCAGCTAAGTTTAATTCGCCGGCTGGTCTACATTAGCAAGCCGGTCTTCGCAAGTCAATCAGAGCCATCACTCAGCCAGCCTCAAGAGAGCCACGACAATCCCAGTGAGTTCCCCAACTTAAGCAGTGACAAGGCGTTTTACTTACAAACCGGTCACAAGTCTGGCTAGCTCTTATACAGTTATTCATGGAATGTAGACAGCTCGCTGGCTGGCTAACTGTAAAAGCGGCCCGTCTCTGCCAGTTTCCCCTGCATTTTACTTTGACAGCCCAAACAAAGGCAACCGTTACGGCCCCACAAGAGCCCGGACGCTGTTCGCCTGTCCCTCACCAAGTGTCCCCCTTCCGCAGCGGCGTTTTCAGCAGCGCCGCAACCTCCCCTCGCTGAGTATCCAGATCCGCCGCTCCTCCCTCCGCCATCTTCCTCTAACATGACGCGTTGCATCATGGGAACGAGAACGTCACTGGTCAGACGGACGGAGAAAAAAAAGCAGGCATTTCCAGCCAATCATTGCTCGCCTAACTGAATAGGGGTTAGGCGAGCGATGACTGAATAGGGGTCCCCATCCCAAGTGAGTTTACCTACCGCAGATTCATAAACTGATTTAGAACTAACCTGTGCTGGGGAAAAGCTACTCGTTTTACTGACTGTCCACGACTGCACTGCGTTAACATAGCTAATGAGAGCACAGAAAACTGTTGACACCAGGGATGGATTCAATACATGACACAGTTAAATGGAAAGGAAGAAAAGCAAAAAAGAAATTGTACTGCTTTGTAAATGAGTAGGCTAAGTGAGCTGCCCCCACTGCTACTTAACTTTTCTATTGCATTGCGTTATCACAAATACCCCTAATTGCGATTCTCACCATTGTTCTCTCATATTCAGCCAGTAGGCACGTCTGTGCATTGCACCCAAATTCAGGAAAATATTAATAGTGCTCTTGAAAAACCTACATTACCTGGCATAGACACTGTATGGAGGTATCGCATGATTTAACACCCAAATACTGCCATTATTCTCCTGTTATACTGCATGAATTCAAAAGCATGCTATTATTCCAAACCATACATTCGACACCTGTACTATAAAAAAAGAAACCATCTCCAAAAAAGCGTTCAGTGCACAGAACATAAAGTTACTCGATAAGTTAGATAAAATGTCTGCAATTGAAAACTGCCAGTATCAAAATGAAGCCAAGTTATTTTAAAGTGAAACAGAAAAATAATAAAGTGATTCACATGAAAAAGGATAAAATGAACATGAGAAATTTGGGTGAAGCTGGCAAATTGAAGGATGATGGTGAAAAGCTTTTAAAACGTGCAAAAACGTGCACATGAAAACAAGGTGAACAGAAGCAAGGAATAAAAATGTATTATTATTTTTTTTTCTTTTTTGCCTTTTTATTCAGTAACGATTGCTCGTTGTCCTGTAATTTTTCTTTCTTAATCGTTTTAATTATAATCGTTTTTTCAATTTACTAGTCTGTTTTCTTTGAAATCTCTCTCCAGTTTCGGCATTTTGCCTGTTGTAGTGCCCAGTGATTGTGCTTCCATTGGCTGGTGGGGTTCCAATCCGTCAACCGCGTCCGGAAGGCCGCTCATGAATGCGGAACGACTGCCAGGGCACAGCAACCGTGCAACTGAGACGGGGTGCACGCATACCACATACCGAAAAAGATCCACCAGAGGGGGTTTCCCATACTTCCAACACCTCTTACAACCTAACCTCATTTAAACACAATGCATTTACCTAAAACCATACAGCAAATGCCCGAATATGGACTGGTTTGCACTATCTTGCGGATATTTTTCTGCCCCATTATATTATCGCAAATCCATTACACTGTCGCGAATCCTGTTGAAGGCTCTTAGGGCGTTCGTGTCAAATATGTGTTTGATATTTTGCTTGCTTTATACGATAAAACAATATATTTATGTAATTTATTTATATTTTTATAGTAAACCATACTCCCAGAAAATTATTCCTTTTAATTGCTTGAAACGTTCTGAGAGACATAGACATTTTTTTTTTTTAACATTCCAATAACAGAAGGTTAATGATCTAATACACAGCATGAATCGGTCCCTGGATCTCTCAGTAATTCCAGTCAATCCATGTCGTCCCAGTATCATCTGTTTCGGAAACCCAGCTGTGTGACTGTGAGGCGTCAGTGTGAAAATGTGCAATTCCAAGAGAAAGAAAACAATTTATGCATCTACTGATCTGACAGTTTAAACGCAAGTTCACGTTTACGTTCATTTATGGTGTAAATTTACATATCGTCATGTTTAATCCGTTACATTTAGAATAACGGTTTGCTAAATGTAACCATTAAGAGTAAACATCTTTATTAAGAAGTGTTCATTTGGGAAAATATCATTGTACAGCGTGATTACTCACACAATGAAAAAGCAATACATTATGTTGCTTACAATACAATAATGACTAATGTACAAACATGATTCTGAATTCTTTAAATTTAGATTAGTATCTTTCTTAGTCGTTATTGGATGGAAAAATAGTGAAAGTATTTCATCTCATGGGTAATGGGTCTCATTTTTTTCTTTCAGGACACCCCTTTCAATAGCATGAACGTAAGACATCTTGAAGTGTCCATAAACACGCTGGACGGAGCCATTCATGTATTCCATTACACCATCTTGGGCTGAAGTCACTGCTCACTGTTCATGCTTTACCTCACATGACTGAAGGCAGTCAGTATGGAATAGTGATTGAGTAATGTTTTAAAATAAGCAATTGAGTAGTAGTTCCTTCAATGGCCATTTGAAAGACAGTTTATCAAAGGTATTCTCCACTTGTCATGTAATGTCTTGTAATGTCATTTCATTTCCATTACAAGCAAGAGCACAGAATGCCAATGCCATGTACAGTCTTCTTCATTAAGCATGGTGCCACACATCTCAATGTATTTTACCGGGAGCAGGATAGTGGAGATGTCTTCCTGTTGTTTTTTATCTTACTCTTCTACCCTTGTCTCAGGCTACCTGCACACCTTTTGCTGGTTACTCTATCAGTAGTATTTCAGAGTTTCACTTGAAAATGAGGGAAACGTTCATAGTGATCATCATCAGGAAGTAGGGTATTACCACCTTGTGATTAAGAACCAGATTGTACTTCTGCCAGTACCAAGATCACCTGAAAGAGAATCATTTTACCTGTGCTTTTGTAAAGCACTTTGGTACATCATCAAATCTGTATCTGTATCTGTATCTGTAACAGAACGACCCTCTGTGAGTGACGAGGGTAGATGATGACTCCCTTTTGGCAGTATACACACTGCATGAGCACACCCAAAGCAACCACCTTCAGCAGGTTTAGAAGGCTCCCATGGTGCAAGGCGGGAGTTGCTGTTTCTCTGGTTGTGTATACTGTGCGCTTGTGGGAGACATTGAGAATGAGAGGAAGCAAACTGCGGACATATCCAGGAATGACAAACGGCGGGTGACTGGACTAGTATCTCGGCTCTAGCACACGGAGCTCTTCTTGCAGTCTGCGAGGTAGCCGTCTTTGCTGGGCAGGCGTTGCTGCTGAAGTCCATCGGTGTCGGGGGCGAAGATGGCCAGCAGCTGCTCCTGCTCCCTCCTGGTTTTGGGTAAGTCACTGGAGGATTTGCAGAGGAGATGGAACCGCTGGAGAGAGATGGAGGAGTGGTTGGTTTTTCATACCCCGAGTTGGGCTGTTGTGCATCTCATGTGTTGAAGTCTCTTTGCATAAACACGACGCCTGTCCCATCAAACATTCTATGCTCTACATTAGCAAGGAAATATTTTCGTTACAAAAATTCGCAATATTTTCATAATAAATTCGTAATATTTTCGTATTTTCGTTCTGTGTTTCCCGTTTTCTCCCATGCTGCAATCAAAGGCATACTGTGAAATTCACTATCACACATTTGTGTTTATTGTGTTCGTTAAGGACACGTTTTTGTGATAGATGAAAGATGAAATGTCCCTTGACATAATGGGATGCATTTCCCAGAAGGCAGTGTGCTGGCGAGCGGGGAGTGGTTTACCTCTCTCAGGGTTCCCTTGGTGGTGCACATTTTGAAGACGATCCAGAGAGGGATGCAGATCATTGAGGAGAGAGCGAGGAACCACCCCAGGACGTAGCCCCACCACGGGTACACATACTCATTATTATACTTCAGAGGAGTGTACTTGATGAGGGAGAATGCAAAGGTCCCCTATGGAGGAAAAAAATATTTTTTATATATCACAGCACATATAAATCACAGCACTTTGTGAGGGTCTGATATACACTCAGGTGTGGTCAGGTATTTTCTGTTGTTCCTGAAAATTATCAGGTGCAGGTATTATCAGGTATTTGCTCTCTCACTTTTGAGGTCATTCTGGACAAGAGCACCGCTAAATGATTACATGTTAATAGTAGCGGTAAATTTTAACAACAGATTATTTGAACAGTCTGATCTGATCCAGTGTTTATTCTCTAATCTTACACTCTCTTCTGTAATATATCATTTTTATCTGTGTATATTTATACCAGAATAATTTTCGTTACTTACGATAATTTACATACAGTATGTATACCATGCATGATTACATACAATGAACTCAACTCGATTTCTAATCTATCTGGGCTTAATGGCCCTCTACATCTCAAGCAGGGAGTGCCACATGAAAGTTATTGTTGATTATATTTAGTAATAACAATATCCACTACATGCTGTGTGCTGATAGATATTTTATGCCAACCAACAGAAGGCGCCAATTTAAAAACGTGCAGATGTAATTTCCCACTGTTTACTCTACATCAGCCAACCAGTGCAATAATTATATTTCCTCTACTGTGGTGTAATACACTTTGACTCAATGAAGCAAGTGAAATCTCACTTACAATGCAGGTAGCAGGTGTGAAAAACAGCCAGCAGTATTTCATCAGAGGTCCAGGGCGGTAGCCAATCATATCTTCAATGTTGTCATAGTACCTGTCAGCACCTAAAGCAATGAGAAGTAAATGAATTTGGTGTGAGGTACATACAATACAGGAACAAAAAATGACACCTGTAAAACATAGAAATTCACATAATCAAGATTTATGCATATTTAAGAACCATCATGGAGACGATACATTTGAAACATTATTTTCAAATGCTTGCATGAGTATATTCAGATAAAAAAGCTGTTGTCTAAGTAGAAATAAGTTGAAGAACGCTTTACGTAAGTCATAGTCACACATGAAACTAAAATCATCAGTCAGTCAGTTCCTATCCCAGAGCACCTGGCAAGAATTTACAGAAATTTACAGAGCCTGCACAATGGTTAAGTTGTCTAGGAGAACAATTACTTTGTCTTGTGTACATTCCTCTTTGCAGTCTCTCACAGACCCAAACACTCACCATAAACCCAGGCAATGCAGACAGTTTCAAAAATAGCCACAAACAGCAGACACATCCCACTGGCAGCATAGTAATCAAAGAGCTGGAAGATGTACATCCCACCCTGTCGAGAGAGAGAGAGAGAGAGAGAGAGAGAGAGAGAGAGAGAGAGAGAGAGAGAGGGAGAGAGAGAGAGAGAGAGAGAGAGAGAGAGAGAGAGAGAGAGAGAGAGAGACAGAGAGAGAGAGAGAGAGGGAGAGGGAGAGAGAGAGAGAGAGAGAGAGAGAGAGAGAGAGAGAGAGAGAGAGACACTCAAGAGAGGCCAGGGTAGCCATCAGTTCAGATCCCTATCCACTGTGATCCACTGTGATCATACGAAGCCGGAGTGACCATAAAATAACCAAAAATTAATAAAAATTCTGATTTACTGCATTGTTTTCACGTATGAGCTAATTGTTTCTCCAAGCCACTTGCTTATTTCCCATTAACAGAAAACACAGGCTATCATGTGATCTGACCAACAATCCTCCAATCAAAAGACCAGAGACCAGAACCACTAACCACTGTCCTACACACACATTTTTTGGAAAGACTAATGGTCTATCAGATGTAGCATAGACTTCAGCATGTATGTAGCATATACTGCAGCCTACCTCCGTCAGCATGATGAGACCCATGAGATAGGACACAACGGCCACAGCCAGGATGAAAAGCTCTCTGCGGTTGTCCCGGCGGAAGACAGAAGGGTACATGTCCACCACAGCTGTCACCAGGCTCTCCACACAGACAAACTGCCCAGGAGAGAGGAGACCCAGAGAGCTCAGAGTGGTAGCAATAGCCCCTAACATGCTTTCACAACAGTAGCTGTGTATGAACACTGTGTGTGTTTGTGTGTATGAATCAAAGCCTCAAGTCCATCTCCTGAAATATAACATTTCTCTCAAGTTCAAAACAAGGCTATATGACCATTAATAAAAGATATGTAAGCCAGTTTTCTGCTAGTGTCTTCAGAGTTGGTTGATGGTATTAGGAAGAGGACATCTGAGGAGAGAAAGCTCTAGGATGTACTTTAACAGGAGTCTGTTGAGTGGCCTCTGGGGTTCTATCAGGTTCATCTCTCATGGCAGTAGACATGTGTGTCTGTGTTTGTGTGTGTGAGGGGATGAGAGTGCATGTGCAAAGATATGCTTGACCAGCTCATTTTTATTCAAACCGAAAAGCAGCACAGCCTTTCGCTGAAGTCGTAAAAACTTTCCACTGCATGTGAGATCACCGGGGGTAATATTTGCTTTTCATGTGGAGTGTGTTAACAAGTGGTCACAGATCCCTGTCAGTACACCGTGCTGTTGACCGTGACTCAGTTTGAACGTTTTGAGAGGGGGAGAGAGATGGTGAAACTTTAACAGGAATGACTCTGGATGCTACACTGAATGATTGATTGGATGTTTCGTTGGAGTGGGAAATTAACCCTTACCTGGCTGTCCAGTCCCAGGACCACAATCATAAGGAAGAAGAAACAGGCCCAGAGAGGAGGGATGGGCATCATGGCCACAGCACGGGGGTAAGCGATGAAGGCCAGACCGGGACCTGAGACAGGGCAGGCAGCACTCAGCCAAACAGAATCATTTTTACTGTCTAATATTAGATCCATGCATATCTGTTACATATCTGTTGCATATCTGTGTCACTTCTCTGTGACACAAAGCTGTTGCAGTAAAGCCTGTGAGCTACGTTGCTCCTGAGCACCACAGTGTGACGATAGAAGTGGTGATGTGTGGTTACACTCAGCTCGGGACAACTTTTAAGTTTCGTGTACCAGTAGTATCTTTTCCCTTTCAACAGGAGAGGTCACTCGGGTTCTGATTCCAGTACAAAATGTAGTAACAAAGATGCCATGTTCTTGACTTCATTCTACTCTTAGGAACTCCTCTTTGGAAGTCTTTATTGTGATATATCCCACGGCTGCTCTCTGCTCACAGGGGTACCTGCACTTACCAGATTCTGCGACCTCAGAGATGGGCACGTTCTGTTCGTAAGACATGAAGCCCAGGATGGAGAAGATGGCGAACCCGGCTACGAAGCTCGTCCCGCTGTTCAGGAAGCACAGGGCCATGCAGTCTCTGGAAAAATCACCACACAGCAGGAGGGAGTCACCAGAGATACAGACTGGATGACATGACTGATACGTAACATACAGTACCAGGCTGTGAGGTGAAATAGGAGGAACAGTCATGATGACTATTTTAATCAGATGGATACTTCTAGTCTTACCCCTCAGGAAACTGGTGCTCTATCTGGCAAAGACCATTTAACTGAGTGGTTACAGGTATGTGTGTTGCATGTATCTGGCCCCACACCTGTAGCAGTTGTTGTTGAACTTATTGTAACTCCCCAGTGCTGTAAGACACCCCAGGCAGATGGCATAGGAGAAGAAGATCTGGGTACCTGCGTCCATCCACACCTGAGAGATTAAAGTGAGAGGATTGGATTGGTCAACCGCTGGCTAGACCCAGGTAAACATCACAAACTACGCATCAACCGTATGTGACCGTATGTGTCTTCTGCATTTAGAGGGTATTTCCTGTCCCTGGGGTAGATGATGGGGAGACATCTATGGAAGACCTTACTGCTTAATAACAAACCAGAGGGTGTGTTTCTCTTGCTCTGTATTGAAAGCTACACTAGTGTTAATGGGACAAGGAGTATCTTGATCAGCTCAGGTTAGGGCATGCTCCATGGCTGGGACATAACAGGAAACGACGAATTTTGAGTTCAGACCCTCTCATGCACATAACAGTTTGTGAATCCTGTCACAGATGCAAGTGAACTGAAGTCCAGTCAAAGGAAACGTCACGTGCTGTCACTCTGCAGGAACCCTGCTGTTAAACGCTGCCAGCTGGCTACACTGTGTGAAGGGTGCATGGTTCTGGGGGGCGTTGCTCAGGTTAATCCAGTATACCTGCCCTGCGGGTGGACTTTCAGCTGGACGATGGCTGCAGGTTCTAGTGCCGCCAGTCCCCGACTCATTTACCCTGCAGACAGACAGAAGACTTTGGACTTGTTCCTTCACCTGCCATGCTTTGCTCAACAGCACCACAAACCCGATGCCAACAGAACGAGGGGGAAGAAAAAGTTTGCTTTGTTTTGTCTAGGCAAGGAAACGGTCAGATACACAGAGAGGATGAGAGAAAGGTTTCTCCACGGCCCCTCCCTGATGCTTCTACCCTGAGGATGCAAAATGGGCTCTCAAAGTCACGCCCCCCCCCTTTTTTTTAACTGTTCAACTGAGTGCACAGCTCTGATATCTGAAAAATGGTTTAGTTGTAGCACTCTGTCACAAGTTAACGAAGACAATTCATGAGATTGGAATACAGTACTTACTATATGTTCTGTGTTTTTTATACTATATGTGCTATGTACACATACACTCCCTCTCTCAACTCACACACACACACACACACGCACACACACACACACACACACACACACATATATATATATATATATATATATATATATATATATATATATATACACGCCCACCCTGGTATGAACAAACTGGAATACAATTCGTTATTTGCTGACAAATAACGTCTTTACTAATGTATAATGTCTTTACTCTGGAAAATGCCATTTAGATTAAAGTGTAATGTTTTTTAAAATATGCAGGCAGAACAAATGAGTACATACACTACAGAACATCCGGTACGTACATGTATGCCCGATGTATGCATAAAGTCCAAGAAATTAAAGGTGGGCAATGATTGACCCTCTAAATCAATCATACACTCAGTAGGAATTTCCTGTCTTATATAGGAAAAGCGATGTTAAGCACCCAGGCTGAGTGTGGCAGGCCTGGTGTATTGTTGGAGGCTACACCACTAGAAGAGAGAGCTGTTTATCCCACTTCACTGCACTTGAACCAGGTATCTGATTTCTATGTGAAATAACATTCAAAATTTACACCACTTTAAAAGTGTTCAAGTTCAAGCCTTTGGGTTTTACCACCCAAGCTCCTCCACCACCCTAGAAATGATGATCTCCTGTTACCTCATCTCTGTCTGTCAGATAATGCATAGATCTCCTGTATTTTTATGGAAATAATGTAATTTCCTGATACTTCCTCTCTGACTGTCAGATGACATATAGATGCTGTGTATTTTACTTCAAACAGCAGCATTACACAGGGTTCCTCTCAGGAGAATGATTATCATCTCAGAGCTGCACTGACCCTAAAAGCGGACAAGCTACTTTTTAAAGGCTTAGAGGACCGTGGGGGGGGGGGGGTTCAGACACGTGTCTGGGGTTATGTTATGCTGGAGCCAAGCTTACAGAACACAGAAGTCTGCCAAACTCCCTCGATACTCTGCACCATGGTTGCCGTGAGAGACGTGCCTTGCTTGGGGTGTGTGCTGCTGATACAGCACCATTAAATTCAGCTAGGGGCTTCTATGCCGTTACTGAGGGACTGAAGGATCTCTTCCACAGCACGTCTTTCCATCAGGTAGTGATGCGTGTACACGAACAGGGTGGTTCGCATAAGGCTTTTGCCTGCTGAATGAGTGGGGTGCGGTACGGTACCTGTGGGTCAGCCAGGCGGCCCAGGTCAGGGTACAGGTAGAACTGGATCCCCTTGCTAGCCCCAGGCAAGGTGACCCCACGGATCAGCAGGACGATCAGCATGACGTAGGGGAAGGTAGCAGTGAAATACACCACCTGGTGGATCAGCGCAAGGACACAGGTTTGTATAACACAACAGGGAGCGTACTGAGCATGATGATTCACACCTGGCGTGATGTTACCATTTTTCTAATGCTTTCATCTGTCCAAATTCTCTATCAGAGATATTTGTTATTGTAAGGCAAACAAGAAATGACAGCATGGATCTTTCTGAAAATGTTGAATGTTCTGTTCTGTTCTGTACTGCTCTGATACACAAAGGGAAGGAGTTTCATACAAAATCTCATCTATTGTACAGAAGACCCTCACCTTTCGTGGGGGAGTAGGATGTTTGCTGCAAATGGAGAAATATGCATATAATCTACTAATAATAATGGCTTTAATATTAAAAGGGAGTAAAGGGAATTTCTCACCAACTTTACATTTAATTAATGCAATTATGGCTAATACAGTTAGTGCAACAATGTGTTATACAATCAACTAATCTAATGCAATAAGCAAATGATTCCCATGTGCAGCTATGCAATAATGCAATGAAAATGTTATGTTTAGACGTAATTTAAAATAAGTGAGTGTAGGTGTTGGTTTGTCGCTCAGCAGCTCAGCTGGGAACAGGTATTGTTTTTTAGTGCAAGTGTTCAAAAGTATGAATGGCCCAGTCCTGGGCTCAGCCAGCTTCAGCCCTTGCCCACCTTTCCTGTGGACTTGACCCCCTTCCAGATGCAGAAGTAGCACATGACCCAGGCGATGAGGAGGCAGATGGCCAGGTCCCAGTGCAGCATGCCCATGTGCTCGATCCCTGGGGAGATCCTCAGGACCCTCCGCCTGTGTGGACAACCAGGGGCTCCGTCAGCACATCTTAACCCAGCTGAGGTCATTGGAAGTTAAAGGAGTAATAGGAAGTGGGCTTTATAACTCAAAGGTTGCAGGTTCAATTCCCAGGTAGGACACTGCTGTTGTATCCTTGAGCAAGGCACATAGCCTGAATTGCTTCAGTAACCACACAGCTGTATAAATTGTTAAATAGTTCAAGTGTAATATTTGGAAATTACTCAAATCTGTAATAATTTACAGCATTCATCTAACATTGTAGAGCCCTTCTTCCCAGCTACATTTGGGATTGCAAAGGACTACAAGGCTACAAGGCTTGAATATTGATGACTACAATTCGCACAGACTCCCTGGGTGTCTTCAAGAGAAAGCTGAAAAGCTGCCTCTCTAGTCTACCTTCCTCTCTGTCTATCCTATCTATCTTTATTTTCTATAAAAACCATTCTACCCTAGTTTAGCACTTAACTCTAAGTATCTTACTGACCTCTTGGAATAGTTCTCGATAACTACTCTTAGCATAGGGATGCACTTATTTAGAAGTCACTGTGGGTAGGAGCATCTACTAAATGACGTAATGTAATATAATGTAATGTAATGACTGATACCAACAATAGTGGTTGTTTCCATATTCAAACACTGTACTGTATATTAAACTCGTTAGGTTACCAACAGCCGTGCCCAACCATTCTAGGGGTTACTGCAGTGCAACCTCATGAAATGTGTATGAACAAGTCTTGGAAAGGATTTTTAAAAAGCTCTTACTCCCAGAATTCAATGACGGGGGATGAGGCGTTTTGCGGATAGGTGTAGTTGACTGAATCACTTCCCCGCTGAAACTCCACACACGATTCTTCAAGACAAAATGCACATTGTGCTCAGTCAGGCTGTATTCAAAGCTAAGTCCTGCATTTCTCTAGTACAACTGCCACAAACCTGAAATTAACCACATTGCAAACTGTTCAATGTACACATTGAAACATGTCTGTCAGCATATTTCATTATAGTATAGTACTCTAGTACTAACCAGAAATTACAATAACATTAAATCATCATCGGAAAAAAACTGAAGTTCTTTTCCACTCAGATGTGTGCAGCTGTGAATGGTGCATTAGTTGCAGAAACAGACATCCCTGGATTCTTCATGAGCATATGACCCACTCACCTGTGTTCCAGGTGTTGTTGCAGGAAGACCATGGGAGTTCCCACGAGAAAGAGAAACTCAGGTAGTAAATCGCCCAGGCCAGAACGATGATGTAGTAGAAATTCAGCAGGGTCACAATGACTTGTGTGGCATAGCCAATTCCTGGAAAAAGACAAAATGCAAACAATGCACAGAAATTATATTTAATAATTCCACATGGAAAGGCTTTACCTATATAAAAACAACTGTATTACAACATGTTATATTCTGTGTGTTATGGAAAGACATGGTTGTCTGTGATGTACCTAATCCATTTCAGTTCACACTGATCTGCAGACTAGAGTAATATCCAGAAACATCATTAGATTTGAATTTTCCAAATGTCTCCTATACATTTCGTAAGTAATGTTTGAGTTGGCCGGTAGCTGGTAGTTCCTGTGGGAGCTTGTGATGAAGGCTTTTCTCAGCTGTAAGGCAGTTGCTGCTGACTGTTACAGTCAAATAAACCCTCACGCTGACAGATCACCTTCAAACAATGGGCTGATCTTTCTCCAGCAAGTGACGCCTCCCTCACTGGTGAACTGCCCCAGGGACGTCTCCAGGAAGAACACAGGTATCCCACAGGTGAAGAGGAAGATGAGGTACGGGATGAAGAATGCACCTGTTTGGGGGGTGGGGGGAGGGGGGGTATGAACACAATAAAATCTGTGGCCCAAACAAACAAAAAGGACAATCCTCTAGATTATCTTCAGCTCTTTTTAGATTACTTTTCAATGATCTAAATAAGAACCAGCTTAATGAAAATGTGCCGGATCACTGTTAACCGAGTTTCCAAAAACCTGCAGCATTTGCAGTCTTCTGAAGAACAGCTGCTTAACAGAGGCTTAAATGCCAGGTGTCACTGTGACCTCTGACCTCTGCACGTTCCACATAGTCTTGTGGGACAAATGCACAAGAATTAGATCAACACAAGGCAACACCGCTCTCTAGTTATAGGACAAGCCTGGTACTTATTGGAAGCGTACATCATTACAGTACACGTATCTTTTTTTTTTTTACGTCATCACGTATCTACATTATTACATTATTGTCATTAAGCAGACACTCTTATCCAGAGCGACTTACATAGGTTGCAATTTTTTCATGTTATCCATTTATACAGCTGGATATTTACTGAGGCAATTGTGGATTAGATACCTTACCCAAAGGCAGAGCAACAGTGTCCCTACCTGGGAATCAAACCAGCAACCTCACCTTACGACCTTATGTTACACTGCCACCCCATAATCATCAATCATTGTTCGAATGGACATCTCTGTGTATATCTGTGCAGATTCTAATGAGCACAGAGCTCGAGACTCACCTCCTCCATTTTTGTAGCACAGGTAGGGGAAACGCCACACATTGCCCAGCCCAATGATCTCCCCGGCCACAGACAGCACAAACTCCAGCTTGTTACTCCACTGGCCCCTCTCCTTCATCTTCTCCTCCGCCTGAGGGACGATGTCCAGGGGGTGGCTGTGTCCGCCGGAGTGGCCTGCTTTGGGTACGCTTCCCATGTTTCCTACGGGGCAGAACATAACATGAGAGAGGGCAAACTGTAACGCCGAAGAGGGCGCCCTCCGGAGGCAGCGCTGCACCTGGTGACCCGCTCATGACGTAGGGGCAGGGGGATGAAACTGGCAGGCAGGAAATGAGGCGGGAGATGAAAGGCCACCTGCTGGTGGAAAGAAAGAGATGGGTAGAGGACCTGGAGTCCATAGCAACTTCAGGATAGAGCGATGACTCTGGAATGATTTTGGAAAAAAACAGACATTTCCATGAATCTAATTTCTATATTTGTTGCGCTTTCTTACACATGCTGCAGTTTCCAGAAGAGGTGGATTCTAACTGCCCTCAAAGGGCCAGTAATAATACAGATTTTGGCACCCCCCTGTGCCAAAAGCTACCCTCACGGGTGAGGAGTACTGAGTGTCCTCCCCTGACTGCAATGGATCGAGGTGGGCCGGTGGCAAAAACACAGACGTGTTTTCAGCAGGTACTTTGTGGGAACGACTGCTTGGAACCATAAATAAATGTGACACTTGGCCTCAGTACCCCTGGCCTCCAGAGCAGCCTCTCTGCCAGGAGGCTTTATTACAGTTTACCTTGGTTTTCACAAACCGAGTCCCACCGAGCTCTGCGTCATATACTGAGGGCAGTGAGAGCAGCTGGGGAAATTCCTCACCGCAAGCCTACACATAACCAGGGAGAGCAGGGCCAGTGTTCAAAGCTTTCTGTGCATTCTTCTTCTGAACAGGTGTGGCCTGCTGGACTAAATATAACAAATTATTAACATAACCAGCCACAAATAGCAGTTTCCCAGATGGATGATTTTGGAAAGGTTGGGATGCCAGAGGCTGTGGGAAAGTGGAACATCTGACATGCCCGGTGACTGTTCCATCTCTTTTCGTCTATTCCAGTCTTAACGGTGGTGCTTGTGTAGTTTGAAGCCTTACTTGACATTGTGGCAAACTAACCTTTCAGCCACTTTTTGCATGAAAATTCAAAGAGCTGATTGTATGAAGTAAGCTCTTACGTTTGGTCCACGCTTCGAGGAGTAAACAAGCTGATGGAATAATTTTTTTTTTTTCTTATTATTGTCTGGAAACTTCTCTGATTTATCCTGTGATTACAGATGTGCCCCCATTCTGAGGAGATTTTTCAATGCACAGACACCACCAATCTGAACAATCTTCAGTTCAGCTGGGATTGCCAGGATTCAACAGCAGATTAAGGCAGGGAGGTTCTCAAATAAAGTCACATACCAAATAACAGCATGATACCAGGAAGACACCATTGCCCTGACAAACATCAGACAGACAGGGAGGATGGTGGATCTGAGTGGACTGTGTGAAATACAAAAACAGAGGGCAATGAGGAGGTGCAGTACCTACACAGAAACCACAAGAGAAATGGCAAAAGCCCAACTACTGCAGATGTACAGATGCCCAGTTCAATTACATCAGTGAGAGTAGATTGGGACTATGCCCTCTATCAGCAGCCACATGTTGCTGCAGATTTTACTTCAGATCCCGTGCTGCATTCACGCTTGAAAAACTGACATCTGTTCATAACTATGCATGCTCATTCAGATGTGTTACATCGAATTCTGGATCGAAAATCCGTGCAAATACGCACACACAGCATGCATGTGCATGTGTAAGAATAGATTCAGAAGAGGACACCAAAAGTGTGGAAATGAACTTGAACTGATAAAAGCCACTTCATGTAAATGTGTCCCTGAAACTGTACAATTTGGGACAATTAATTTCCACTCCTAAGCGTTCCCAAGTGTCACAGCTACCACGCAATGAGGTTCCTCTCAAGTAGAAAAAAAGGACACAGTGGTTCAAAATTCACAAAAAAGAAACCAATACACATTGTACAGAAACTGAGGGTCCATTGCTGTTCGGTATAGCTTCTAAAAGAAAATGGCTACTATAAACAAATTATTAACTATTCATTAATTATGCTGCACAAAACTAACATGAAGAGAAACTCAGATCATCAAAGTGGGTCTCATTCTCAGTACCTGGCAGCATGAGAATCCTGCACAAGACAGAACTCACCTTCTATTGTGATGCTGAAATACAGTCTGGGATGGACTTGACCCTAAGTTCTGATCTGCAGTGCTGCAAGCGTGACTTTTTAAGGAGTGTGTGAAGAGGACGGGCATCTGTGTAATATTAAACCCAGCCCAGCCTCCAGTGTGTAAAACTGTCATCACACCCACCCTCCATCTCCGTCCAATTTACTCATACATACACAAACACAGACACACAGACACACATACACACACACACACACGTATGCACACACACATCCACACACGTACGCGCAAACACACACACACACACACACACACACACACAAACAGGTCTGTGCTGTCAGTGCAGGAGGGAAGCTGTATAATCAATTTATCTATATATCTATATCTATCTATCTATGTATCTAAGATGTTGGAAGCCTATTAAATATCAACACTTAAAAAGGAAAGAACAGGTTGCTGATCTTAGTTGAATATTTGGTGGGTATCTACTCCAATGTAATATCCCTGGTAGTTCTCTTGCCATTGTGCCATTACACATTGAACAAACGAAGTTGTTCAGTAATGGTCCAAATTTAGCAGAAAGTCACACTGATTATTTGTGGGCTGTTAAAGATAACCCTGAAACCTGTGCCTTGTTTTATTTAGGTTAAGACTGTAGAAAGCAATGGGAAAACTCAGATAGACAGATACTGTACGTGGAGGAGAGGAGGACTGAGTGGGGGAACAGGAGGAGCGATGCAGCCGAAGCATGGAGTGGCTGTATATTAATGCAACCAGATTTTTGGAGGTGCTCCTGGAGGAGACGTCAAACAGACAGAGGGGAGAGGCAGCGAAGGGAGAGGGAGTCACTCTCCCGCCCCCACTTCCTGGGGGGGGCGTGTCCACGTAAGAGAGAGACTTCAGCTGCAGTTTTCAGTGCAGACGTTGATTTCAGCAAGTAACATCATTATCTTTGCGCCGATTTCCACATAGGTCCCTTTGCGATGCGGCATATCGCATTGAAAACAAAAAGGAACAGTGAGCGGGTGCTTGGGGGAGGAGCAGCACAAGTGCAGATGACCGCTAACGGTAATGTTTAACCTGTATGTGTTGATTTCATGGTGGTTGAATGTAAACACACCAATGATATATAACGTTGTTAATGTATAGTGGATTCCTTTGCCCTTATTGTTTTTGCCAGTTTGCCGGTTGGCTGGAGGACAGGAAGTTGACAGGAGAGGCTGGATGCTCTTGTTTGTAAACTTCTCCCTCACAGCAAGTGTCTCCATAGAGCAGTGACTGCTCCCTTCAGGAGTGATTGCTTGTAGTTGTAGAGGCTTTTGGGTAGAGGTGGAGGAGGTGGAGGGGGGTCTGTGACACAACAGAACATTGTGCAGGACAGCGGTCAAATTCCCAACAGTTTCAGCATTTTCAACACCCGTTTCAAATCAGCCACCTGTAAGTCAACCACTGGACAGCCAGGATTTAGGCAGTCTTCTCCACAACCGTCCTGGCTTGGCAGAGATGAGATGTGAAGACACTGTTTTTTTGAAGGCTTCTGCCAGAGGAGAGCCTTATATCCCAGCACAGAAGGTCTGAGGCACAGATCGTGGATTCCCCCCACGCCAGGGGGAGCAGTGTCTCTTGGGATAGCCAGTCTTCCCTCCACCAACCCTGTGGAAGTGAGTTGCCAAGCAATGGATAACATACGCAACTGTGCGCTTTGCGAGTTGCTCCAGATAAGCTTGTCCGCTAAACTATAGTCATGCAGTGATGCAAATCGCTACATATCAACAGGAACAGGGGCCATTTCAGCGGCCGCACGCTGTCATGGGTGACTAAGATGCTGCACAAAATGTATGGAAGAGCTTACCAGGACCCCCCCCCCCCCCCCCCCCCCCCCCCCCCTTCACCTTCCACACACTGCCACACGCACAACAATCACTAACAACAAGAACCAGTTTAAGGCGGAATCCACAGTGATGTAATAAGTGTAGACGAATCTAATATTAACAGTCTTAGCAGGAGCTTGGTATCTGTCAAGCAGTGATGAGAGTCGTCGTTCTCCCTGGAACTCCAACAATAACTAGCTTGGCGTGTTAACCTCCAATGTCTGATTTTGTTAATTGTGATTACATGAGCCATTATGTTGTTAAGGCCGCCCATGAAAGTGTAATCCAGTACTGGCATGCATGTAATCCAGCAAGAACCAGCCACTACCTGACACTGGCAAACATGTATTCCAGCAAGAACCAGCCACTACCTGACACTGGCATACGTGCCCAACACCAGCCCAGTTAGTATCAAACCTGTGTCAGAATGACAATTCAACAAGGCAGCATGCATAATGGACATGTTCGAATGTTTGACCAGGAACACGCTACCTTGGAAAATGTTCTCTGGAAAGATATTTTTCACATTTCGTTTCCCCTTTACGCACCATACACAGAAAGGACCAGCAGAATAAGCCATGCCTTTTATTTTATTCTTTTGAGATTTCTCTGCACCAATCAACAAGTGACACCGAGCCATGACAACAGCCTAGTTATTCATGTTTGTGTGTGTGTGTGTGTGTGTGAATGACTAAGCTACAGAAAGTAAATATTGAAGAGTCCTGAGAACATTTGATTTTGTTTATGGTCAGATTAGTTCAGGCTAAGAACACAGGCTTGTTCACTGACTGGCTCTGGTCTCACATGGGTACATGTTTTGCTGCTTAGATTATTAATTAGTGGAGCAGCTTGATCAGAAAGTCTGAAATGTGCTCAGTTTACTTGAGGTGACGGTGAAGGAAGAAAAAAGGTAACTAAGTAACTAAGAACCCCCTATGCCTGTTACGTCTCCCATTAATGTATTATCTGACAATCTCGTTAAGGTGTTCCAGTACTATAATTACCTGGTGAAATTCAATAGATTTACATTGATTCTCTCATAAAGGCCTGTCCGTCCAAAACCAGCAATTCAATTTTTAACCGAACACTAAACTTTAAAAAGGTACAAATTAAAAGCATAGAAGCAGGTGCTTTCCACGTGCTTCTGAAGGTTTGTTCCACACACCACACACCTCTGTCTTTGTTTCCAAACCCTGGTGACCCACTCCACAGTGCAGCGATAATATCATTCATACGTCAGGCTGTGTAGCATGACAGAAATGTCCTTCTAAAAGCTCCCTCCAGCAACGTCACCCTGTGTGAAATACTTGATCACTAGCCTCCCCCCTCACCCCTTCCTCCACACACTGTAGGAACCTCTCCTTGGAGGGTAGGTGCATGGCCTGTACCAGTATTCTCCAGGTTTGCTGGGTCCAGGGACATCCAGACAGGCCTCCACCTTCATCACGTTACAGAGAGAGGCCTCTCTAGGCATGTTAATTCATAGGGCAGCAGTGTAGCATAGTGGTAAGGAGCAGGGCTTGTAACCTGAAAGGTTGCTGGTTTGATTCCCCACTGGGGCACTGCTGCTGTACTCTTGGGCAAAATACTTAACCCAGAACTGCTTCAGTAAATATCCAATTGTCTAAATAGGTAACATGTAAAAAACTGTAACCTATGTAAGTTGCTCTGGATAAGTGTGTCTGCTAAATGTGAATAATATAATGTAATGTTTCAACCATTTCAACAATCCTCAGCATTTACAAGGATGCCAACTACAGGCCTTCCAGACACCAAGGGCATTCAGTACAGGGATATAGTTTTATTTGCAATGGTTTCATCAATTCTTAAGCCAAGAAGGTGGATATGAAATGTAGTATAGCTGAACACCAGAGAATGCAAAATCACTGATTTCTGATGCACACAATTCCATCCTACAGCCCTGATTCTAATGTTACAAATAAAGGTTCCAAAGAACTACCTTTTGGTTTTTTTTTTTTTTTAAGTCTGTTAAAATGCTAACTGATAAAAGATCTTTAAAAACAGCTGAGTCTTGAAGGTTTCTATACAGACCCCGAATGCAAGGTGTCCTGGCCCCTTGAGTTTTTTGAGCACAGCGCGTGTGTCAGTCGTTGACACAAAACAACACGTGTCCTCTGTCCGTAAGGCACTGGGAACCATGTGCCGGTATAATCAATCCGACACGCGCGCTAGACGCCAGAGTAAACAGGACGGTCACTGCGGGGCACAAAACATCAAAGGGTTAATGACTAAATGACAGGAACACATGTGGAGGAAGCATGGAGGTGTATGGAATCCAGCACTCCGTGTTCTTTCTGTTAGGAGCGGTGAATGGGTGGTCTCTAACACTCTCACAGACCCGTGATTCCGCCTGGCCGGAATGGTCCAAAGGTGTCTGTAAGGTCGCTATAGAACTGCTGTCTGCTTTTGAGTGTGGTCCAGCGGCAGTTAAATACTAGGCTTGGACGGTAGAGGGTGCTGTTGTGAAACACAAGAGTAGAAAAACCCAACAGGAGCAGTGAAGATTCAATCAACTACATTAAACAAAACTGAGGTCAGTAGAGGTTAGCTTTTAGGGTGGTGCAAAGCCTGTGGGTGTATGGTTGGTTCAGTGACAGTGTTTATGAGAACAGTTTAGTACAAGTTAATGTGAGGATGGCCCAGCACAAGGTGTGTGTAAGGTTAGTATGGCTAGAAGGTGTCTGAGAATGGTATAGCAGAGAGTGCTCGTGAGGTTGGTACAGTATGGTCTCTGGTACATATTTTGTGAGGGTGGTGGTGCAGAGGATGTGTGTGTGTGTGTGTGTGTGTGTGTGTGTGTGTGTGTGAAGATGTTCAAAGAGAAAGATCTTCAGAGGCTGACACAGTACACGGTGCATGTGAGAGTACAGCAGTCTTGCTGTAAGGATTATAGTGTCGCTTCCCTAGAACTTTCCTCACGAAAGGCTCCTTTTGAACCCTCCTTAACTTGTGGACCTTAGCTGAGCAGATAAAAGTGCCGGAACTCTCTCTCCACCGGCAGGAAGTGTGGCCGGGACCCCCGCAGCTCCCAAAACTCAGTGATTTCATCCAGGAATGTGAGTTTGACTTGGGCCAGGGCCTGTGAGGGGGACAGTGGGAGAGACGGTGCCCAGAACAACACCGCAAAGACACACTGTTCATTTCAGCTTAGCTGTACATGACTGAGCTTCATCCTCCCAGTACCCTTCTCTCCCGAAGGTCACTTTATTTTGTTTTTCCTAAAGGAATGCTCCCTGAGGATGTAGGCCGTACTCACAGGCTATGTCCATGTCCACACGTTAATGTCCATGTCCACAGGTCCGCAGGGACTCGTGTGAAATGCATATTTTGAACCCTGACACTCTGTCAGCCACCAACAAGTTTACATTTGTCAGAACTGTGCACTGTTAGCAAAGCATTTCAAACGGCTGGAGCAGTCGGCTAAGTCTCTGGACCCAGGGGATGAAATGGACATTCCGCATGTAACAGGTGAAACAAATTTGCCCATCCTGTTGGATAAGGTTACGCACACCCACAACAGTCAATCAACCTGCCATGAACAGTCCTCCATTTAAGCCCTGTATTTATACTCATTTAGTTAGGACTGCAATACTTTATGAATGATAATGAACATGGATAATAATGAACATTTATTTGAAGCTGAAATAGACAGAGAGAAACTCCAAATTCATCAGAAGGGGAAAACAATGAACTCATTGAGAGAGGGATATACCTAATTCTGGATCTGCTTGATAAAGTTGGACAACATACTGCTCTACATCTGAATCCGCTTGAGGGCATTAGCTACAAAAGTTAAGCCCAGTCCAGACACTCTTAAGCAGGGCATGGTTTTATTGGAATCCACAGATCTGAAATGATGAATAATATAGGATGAATATTACAGGCTAAAACTTGCAATCAATCGTTCATGATAATCACAATTTAAGAATAGCCTAATTTTCTGATGTGGGCGTAAAAGCCTCGATTGTAATGAGAAAATTTACAAACGGGCACTTACAGATTAACATCATTTGAAATGTTTCAGTTTTGTTTATATTTAACCAAGGAGCATACTAGCATACATGAATGGTAATCTAACAATAGAAAGCTTGCCAGTTAGCTAATTTCATCATTGATGGTCACACAAACAAGAGCAGAGAGGAGGAGAATATCTGTACACCTGAAGTAACAGACGCATAAAGTTGCAAGCGTCATGTCTCAGTTGACTTTCTTTCATTAATTTGTCTTCAATGCTAATGTTTCATCTGTTTGTCTTATGCAACAAAAGTTAATATTTGCAAATGTTGATTCAGCATTGCCATTTGCAACAGAAGCTGTTCATTATAAACCAAACACCACCAGCTATAAAGGAATGCATAATTTGCCTAAAACGAAGAGTAAAGATATGCGGTTTCTACTGCCGCAAAGAGGAAGAAGTAAAATGTTTTTTTTTTTTTTTTAGTGGGTGAGATTCTTTTCAATGGCACTACGTTCTGGGTACTTGGAAGTTATTATGGGGTGGCGACATTATTATGGCTCCGGCGACAGTATGGTCTTATTTTCGTCATAGAGGCTTGCAGTCTCTCAAGGAGATCGTATACCTTTTCTTACCAAAAACTGCATCAGTCCTGACAGTTTAGTTCACATGTAGGCAACGCCACTGGTTTTACACTATGCTGTGCACCTATCACAGGCGCTACGTCTATCTCCACCTATCAGTAATACTGCATCAAGGCTGTCTGTGGCTGTGTGTGTTAAGGCAATTTGAATCATAGGCTATACAACTGACGGCCGTAAAATTATTCATTTTTCGAATGGCAGCGACCCACCTTGCAAAAACAGTCGTTGCTTGAACATTATATACCAGCTCTATACCAGCTCACAAGGTGGTTGTAATATGTGTGAAGAAGCGTTTCGTGCATACACAAAAGAACAGCAATGATTCTTTTCTTCATTTGGACTGCGTTAAGGAAACATTGACGAATGATTTTACTTTTGCATCTGAAACGCATTATTGCTAACTAAACTAACTAAATAGCAGATGTTACGCAAAGTATTGTCTGGGCGGAAAACAAATAACAACTGTCATGTCGTCAACATAAATTTAAAGGAAAACGAAATTGGGGGGTACCGCTGGACTTTACTGCACATGTCAGTTGGCGAGGCGATCGGAGTTCGGCTACTTGCTTGAATCCCGTTTCTCACCCTGATGTAAAAAGACTTTCTGCTTATCCGTCTTGCTATGTATATATCTAGCGAACTCGCTACTTCATGTTAAACATGGATGGAGGAACAGAGGAAGCAGAATCCGATGATGTCGTTATTGTTGTGGAAAACGAGGCGGAGATCATGCCCATTCACGAGGAGAGCACACAATCACAAAGTACTCCCAATTTGCTGCTAAATCGCTGTGCGCAATTTGCATTGTAGCACACTGTAGCGAACTAAAGCCACTGCAATGTCTTCACTCTTTCTGCAAGAAATGCTTGCCGTCACCGTTGAGGAGTTTGGTGTTACACGATCAAACAATGAACCCTCAGCTGCAAGGTGACAGCACGACGAAAACACGTGAGTTGCACTCATTTACAAATACTGCGGACCGAAGCGGTTCGTCACGGCATTGAGGGGTAGCATTTTGCTGAAATGAGGGATTCGCCTTTGACCATTAAAAAATTAACGTTCTGCTTACCAATAGCCCGGTAGCGAGCTAGTTGGGTAGCCTTTTTTTCCAGCTGTCGGTCCAAAACTTTTAGTCTCCAAGCTGCACTTTCAGCGATGGCATGCCTGATGTTTGTCAAAAGATCTGTTACGACGGTAGCTAAAAACCGGAGCTGACTGGAATTGTTCTTGTATATCCTAATTTTGCCAAAGTGTCATTTTTACAGCTGTTCTTGTCTGCTGACCCTGAGTGTCAGAATTAAAACATGCTGTGTGAAAATCTGAGTTTATCGAGCCTGTAAATTCCATATAAAACGGGTCGTTAGCCGATGTCATATATTTACCTGGATTTAGAGATTTGAAGCACAGTTTGCCCGTTGATTCGTGAAAATTATAAATTAAAACCTTACACCTAATAGGTTATGGAGTATCATCACAAGTTTAACATTGCAGACTGTCAAATGACAGTGCCTAGGGAGGATAGGGCCACACAGCACCCTGGCTCATCTGCAGATGCAGGTGGAGAATCTGGCCCAGCAGCCCAACCAGTAGCCTCCGCCAGCACACTGGACCTGGTAACAGAACGTGAGTTTCCAGAGATACCTCCCAAGGCCCCTCCAGGGGGGCTCCCTGTCTCAGAGCCTCAGCAGGCCTGCAGGTTTATCGCCCCTTGACCCCCCCCCCCCCCCCCCCCCCCCCCCCCCTCCCCTTTATAGCCCCCCCCGGGGACCCTGTAGAACCCAGGGTTTCCCCTTCAGGTGAGCATGAGAGAGTCACTGCTGGAGTGACAGGGATCCTAACAGACAGAGCCAGCAGACGGGTCCTGTCCCGAATGGAACTGGCAGGCTTCAGGCTCAGGGTCTTCCTCGGATCCACTCATCAAGCTTGGTTTAAGTCATTAACCACGGTCAAAACTATTGCAACATGACATGATTGTGACTGTAGCTACTGACGTGATGTGAAGGAAAAGAAGGTGGCTGTGATAGGCATGTCTTTAGGGACAGTATTAATCTGAATTTGCTCTCATTGGTACTGTGCCATAAAAATGGCCAATAAATAATAGATTCAGCTGAATTGTCAGTCTAATTAAACCAAATAAAACTGAATTAGCTTTCTGGTTGGTGATTGGAAACACTGAGAATGTCGGCAGTTTTTCCATCAATGTGTGTCTATGTGTGGGTGTGTGTGTACATGTGTTTTTGTCCCTGAAATGTTTTCTTGTAAGAGTTGCATCAGTCTGTTACCTCCTGCTGATTGCAAAGAACTGTTATATTGTGTGAGAGCGTCAGAGACTGAGCATACTTTGCCATTTGTAAACATTGGCCTAGTTTGCTATTTTTACGTTACATTATATAATTACATTAGTTTAGCAGATGCTCTTTTCCAGAGTGACTTCCAGTACAAGAGAGCATAAGTGTGTCCATCCAAGTTAAATGAGCAACAGTGTTGGAGCAGGCTAACAACACTCCCAGACCAGTGACTATGAGCAAAACACTCACTTGGGCTTGGGTATTTGCCCTTTTTGTGAATAATTTTCAAAAGTAGCATTTAATAGATGACATTGGTTAGGGATAAAACAATTAAAACTGCTTATGAAATGCTCAGATTGTGGTTGTGGGTTCAGATATGTTGTAAACACATTTGAACAACATGCTGTGGTTACAGATAAAGAGAGGGCTTTGTTATACTGTTTGCTTTTGTTGGAGGGATCTGTGGAAATCTGTGTGAAGCAGATCAGTTTTTTTAAAGTATTTTCCACTCTGGAGCCCTCAGATGGGATGTTCTTTAAACATGTTCAAAACAAGAAAAGGACCCAGAAGGACCTGTGATTTTTTTTTTTGTGGTAGTAGTAAGCATTGTGTTGGGCATGAGTGTGATCAAAGACACGGCAAACCTTCCCAGACAGCCAGAGCCAGGCTCACACCGGCAGCACACGATGCCCGCGGCACACGATGCCTGCAGCACACGATGCCCACGGTGCCTGTATCGGCTCAGACACTGTCACAGCCAATGATCTCCCTCTGTCGGCTGTTCCCCTCCCTGTGATATCACCCCAGACACTGAGAAGGCTTGTTAGCAGTTCCAGAATTCCTCCCAAACCTATGGATGCTTTCCAGAATGCGTTGCAATACTCCCACAATGCACCTCTGTCCAGTGGCAGCTACATTACCCAGCATTCCCTGCTGCAGGTCAGCAGCGTGCGACGATCTGTGGAGTGTCTGATAGGCCCACGATGATACGGGTTCAACAATATTAGAAGCGCTGCATGACCAGGTTTCAATGGTTGGCCAGGCAAGGTACAAACGAGCAGGTAAAGCTAACGAGTGCATTAGGAGGGCAAACAGGGTAAGGGGGTTCTCTGTGGGGTACGCTTGCTTTTTGGGGGTCACAGTGTGTACTCTTGCCCTCTCTCTCTCCTTTCTCTGGACAGTGATTCTCTGCAGGGCTGGTTCTTGGAAACCTCCTGAGACCCAGGGGCTGGAGGGCAAAGGTCTTCCCCTGGGCTCGTCATTGTCATGCAACACGCGTGCGTGTGTGTGCTTGTGTGCGTGTGTGTGTGTGTGCGTGTGTGCGTGTGTGTATCTCAGGTAGCAGTGGATGACGAATCTCTTCCTCTCCTGCTGTTTCTGTCCATCTGTGTAGTGGAGCGTGGTTTTGCTCCATTTGCTGTGGCCTGTCCTCTCCTGAGGTAGAGTACGACTGTGACAGCAGCCGAGGGTGCAAAGCTGTGAAAGAGGTCCCCGATTCTGAGGGCCTCCTAGCCGCGGACAGAGGGATACCCAGCATTCAGCAGCTTTTACTGACACCACTCACCCCAGCCCCTGCCTGTAAGGGAGCTCCACATTTCCTGTTTTATAGTACATTTTTATTGCTTTTCTTGAATGTCAAATTACACATGTATATCTAGATTATCTTATAGCTCCCGGGGAGCTCTTTGTCAGGGTTTGCATTATGGCTGGGCTTCAGACCAGGTCTTTCAGAAAGCCGTGTGGAATTAAACTGTGAAATTCAGCTGTATGCAGTATGGCTGTAATGCATGTGCAGAATTTAATTTAAACTTATGTCAGCACTACTAGGCTGTAGCCACTGATGTGTTAAGTAACCTGAATTACTTAAGCAAACATCTAGGTGTATCAACGGGTTCATGTAGGTAATGCCAGAGTATTATGAGGTCATAAAGAAGCCGATGGAACTGTCGATTGTTAAGCCCAAGCTTGAGTCCAAGCAGAGTGCAGGGTACAGCAGCCTGGAGGAGTCTGTGACTGGCGATCGGTTGATCCTCAGGAACTGTGCAAAATTCAGTGAGGTAAAAGAAAATGTCTTGTTCATGATGTGAAATAGGGGAATGGAATTCTCATGTTGTCATTCTGCCTCCTATAGAATTGTAGCGTTGCTGTGTAGCTTTGATCTGAGACATGTCAAGGCCGCACAGACTTGGCAGATGCAGAAATGACAGGAAAATTTGGTCTTCTAAATTAAGTGATGATGACATGAGACTCCTAGCTTTGCATTTTTGCCCTGCAGGCAGACACTGAAATTGCAGCTGCAGGGAAAAAACATGAGAAGTATTTTGAGGAGCAGTTGAGGGGCCTGTTTGACCGCACCTTTCCGGAGGTGAAAGCTGAGGGGGCGGGGCCTGTGACTCTTCCTCCAACCGCGGACAAGGACTCGCTGAACGCAGAGACCGCACAGAGGCTCGGAGTCCCAGGAGGTCTGTGTCCCAGTGGATGTGGAGAGGATGCTGGGAAGTGAAGTTCAGGAGGCTTCAACAGTTCAAGTTCTACAGCAAAGAATAAACCCCCCACTGCTTTTCACCCAGATCCTTACCATTCCTTCAGCCATTCTTTGGCACACAACAAAGCTGTATATCTGGAAGAAACCCAGACTTTAGAACCAGAGCACCGGCTTTTCCTAATTGTGCCTTGCTCTGTGATAGAGCTATTTGCACAAAAAAAAAAACCCAGTGAAAGCAGGGTAGCAGAAGCGGTCTGGGCGTCTCCTGTATCCCAGACTCTGTAAGGCCACATGTGCAGTGTGCCGAGTTTGGACACCTTCCCCTCAATGCTGCACTGCTACACCCATGCCAAATTCCCTGGCAGGAACGTGAGCACAGAAAGCATGTCTGCACGCCGTCTTCTGGGAACCATAAAGGAGTCTGTCTTACACACAGCGAGACAATAATGTATTTTTATGTACTTTACGTCGAACAATTATCGTGAAAATATGCATCCAGTTGCAAAAGCAGGAACACTTGTTAAAGGGGTCGAATCTGATTTATGTGACCTACAGCTCTGGCCTGAGACACAGCGCTGTAATGTCTGTATTTATTCATTCCCTTGTCCAGTCTGAACAAAAACATGGTTTGACAGAATCATAAAAAATAACTAATATATAAAATTTAGTACAAAGTAAGTACAAGTAAGAAGGTACAATTAAATACGGACGGTACTGAACCAGTGCAAAAAATCTGCACGAGGGCCCTGTTATTACATTTCCCATTGGCTGGTTGCATGAAAAATCCAGTTAAAGTCACTACCAGTAACATCCCGTTTTGCTCTCCTTCTGGTGTGACATTTTAAGTGTTTCATTGGGGATAAAAACTGAGCCGTTTGCTAGGGATTGCTTCTCCGCGCTGTTACGCTGTATGAGCTTCCTGATCCTTGCAAAACTTCAAAAAGCACTGTAAAATCCAGTGTACCCGTGCAGTGGTCAGTTCCACGTTTTATTTCGGGGAAACAGCACGGAGACACAAAGGTGTTAGTTTCTCCCCCCTCTGTTTACTGTACCGTAAAGATGTTCCAGGGTACCACATTGTACAATACTTTCTGCCCCTGCCTCGTGTGTTAAACAGTGTACTGCCCGCAGGTTTGCCTGCAGCTGTTTACAGGGTAGAAATAAAGATGATACATTTGGCCAATGATAAATGCAAGGCTGACGTGTCTTTCTGATTGCTGTCTCTTTAAGGTGGCTTATTAAAAGAAACTGTGTGGTTATGAGTATGGATGCCCTTAATGAATTCATACGGAAATATCATCCGTCTCAGCAGGGAATGCCGTGAAAGTGCTAGATGCAATCATTTTCAAGACCCCCCCCCCCTGCCCCCCCAATCCTCTGTCCACTTGAAAAATAGGGGAAGTACTGCTGAAGACGGCAGGTCTATAATCAGTCAGTTTGCGGGTCCATGTCTTAAAAAAAATCAGATCTAAGTGAAAGCAAACAGAAAAGAGGAAAGTGTATGTCTTTTTATGGGGTCAGGGGATTGGTCGCATTTCGGACCCCTTGAAGCGCCCCTGCTGATGGGCTGCTTTGTTACTGGCCCACCGCTGAGTAACACAGACGTGGCAGGTCGGGTCGGGCTGGGCTTCAAAGGGGAGAGAAGTGCCCCTCTGAAGATTATCGCCCCGTAGGAATGACCTCAGCGGCTGTCGTTTCCTTCACCCAAGAGCTCCCTGCTCCCGGCTCTACTGTTTCTCGTTAAGACCTTAATGGGCGCTGATGGAGGGAAAAGAGGTATGGGGTTGCTGAGGAGACCCACAGACATTAAGCACTCCTCAGATCTCTGCTGCCGTGGTTAACCGCACTGTGAGCCTGTTCCTCGTTAGGGGCACCTTTTGGGGCCTTATATGGTAATGTCAGCCCTGGGTCCCCAGGCCCGTGGAGGAAGGATAAGATAAGCCTGTATTAGGGGCTTTTCTTCTGTTTATCTGTTAAAGATTAGTTGGATGTAGTTGTTTTCCTTTAGCTTTGATACCACATCACGGCGTTCGACTCTGATGGAATCCAGTCGCAGGCCGTATCACGTTGCTTCATATGGACCAACCTTTCTCCACATCACAGGCATTCGGGGATGCCATTTTGCAAGCAGAGTCGGATAGTGATAAGCGCTCTGGACCTTGGACCTTGGACCTTAATCGATTCCCTGATTGCGGTGAAAATGTTTCCCAGGTTTCCCAGATGGAAAAACCTGTCCTGGATCGGAGAGATGTTTTCAAGCAGTTGCTGTTAACTGTCGTGTAAAAATAAAAGTGGTCTAAGGGGTGAACGCTCTTGTAGTTAGTCACTCGAGTTGGTCTCTGCAGTGCCGCATATGGCGTGGATGGGGGGTTCTCAGAAGCTTCTCCCACAAGGTGACTTTGGGGAGAGGACATATGGCTCTAATTATAAGAACCTCTGCCCCTGGTGCTGTCACATATTCAGAGAAGCGAAATTGCAGACAGACAAAAGGTCCATAATCATGTCTGTCATCCTGTCCTTCTCGCTAGTTTCTAATTGTGTGTGTGTGTGTGATTTATTTTTAAAGGGCTGTGGTTTCTCTTACATAACATATAAACCTACAGAAAAATATATGGACCCAGCATTAATCAGACCAAATTGTTAGGGGCCATCTGTGCTGGTAGACCAGCCAGATGTTTGCTCCGTTATGATATAAATGTTAAATGAATTATTCATGTCAAAGTCAAATTATAAATGTCAAAGTAAATTATTATTTTTTGGAGAGGAGCCATAAACGCCCCTTTAGACCATTTTCTCTTCTTCAGACCCTGCTTTTCCATTTCTACACCTTCACAAGATGTTCAACATGTTGGCTCTGTCTGCTATAGCTGTGTTGGTATTTTCTCAGCACAAACATACGGGACTTTGGGTGGGTAGTACTTCTCCACCTTCCACATATTGCCAATTTGTCGTTTTAAAAACGTATAATTTCCATCTGGTGAAAGGTCATAGTATTTACCCTTTAGCTCCAAAAGCATATGGTCAATTTCATATACATGTTTTCAGTGCCACGAGCGTGTACAGTATGAGGCTGTTTATTTAAGCGCGCTAAGCTTTCCTGCCTCTAAACTGATTCGCCAGTCAATAAGTGCGATAAACGAGGCATAACTCTTCCATTGTGACCATTGTGGAATTCTTTGTTTTCCTTCGTCATTTGGAAAAAAATCAACAAGTGATGAAACTTTTAGAAATAGTCATCGAGAAAGGAAACCTCAGAAATAAGAGACTTTGGAAGACTTTCCCCGGCGTCTGGGAAAGAGAACACATGCGGTAAATCAACATTGCGTGCGCAATAATAATACACAACAATAAAGCGCACAGTTATGAACAGGTGACGTAACACTTTCTCTCCTGTGACAATAGCCGCATTGTTTCACAGGTATGCGAAACCCTAACCTCTATTTATTGCTGTACGGTAGCCGCGCACCTCGAGCGCTCTCCTGTCGCCGTACTCGCTAACTCACAGCGGTTCAGACTTCTAGGACACGTTCCAGGGGTTGTGTCACATGTGTTGGAATGTGCCTTGTGTTACCATTACGATTCTCCCAATCCACAGATTTGCTTGCAGCGGAGAGAATTCTTCCAGCCTCACTTTCTGCCAGGAAGAATTGCACAAGAAGGTGAAATGAAGATACAAAGAAAAATATGTATAGCACTGAAATTTTCTAGAACCACAATTTCGTATTTTCGTTCCCATATTCACACACAGAGACCTCAAAACCACTCCAGATATTTAACGTTCAGGTTTATGTGAAGTTTGTACCGCAACTTCTTGTTCAAGAAATAGTCAAACTTTTGCATCTTTCTTTAAAATCTAAAATTTATCATCTTACTTGCATAGATTTTCTTATTTCATAGATTTAGTCTTACAGCCTGACACAGAGCAAGGCATAATAGATGCGTAAACATTTATTGTAATTCACCTACATCTGAGTCTACCCTAAGAAATACGGGTTACGGATAAAATCAGGAACTTCAAACGCAGACTTTTGAAATACCGGGGATTACAAAATCACAGGTTTGGCGACGGAGTCAGCATTTGCTTTCAAAAACATCTCTTTGAAACCTTTTATTGTTCATTGTTCGATGCAGCAAATTTGCTGCGCACTTAAAGCGCCCCCGCCCGCCCCCTGTAGCGCGCTCGCCAAGACGGAATAATTAGAGTCTCCGTGCGAGACGGTCACGCCGTTTTCTGCTCTGTCCCGCGTTGTCTCCGTCTCTCTCTCTCTTTAACTGCGCCTGTGTTGAAGAGATACGTCTCCTCTGCACGCAGTAACCAGCAAAACTGGATACAAGTTAGAAAAGTTCCTGTACTGAAGTGAAAGATTTTTTTTTCTTGTTGTTATTGGAAAAGTGCTAATTTTTCTTTCAATGGGACCCTCGCTGGTGATTATTCTTTCTTTATTCGGCGTTCTCAATGGGCAACGTAAGTAGATACCTAAAGCGCTGCTTGAATGCGTAATATCTGAAAATGTTCTTTATTTTATATAAGTGTGATATTGAGTTTTTATTTTCATTTAAAAGTGATAAATCAAGTCAATTTCAGGAGTTATTTTAAGATCAGTCCTGTCAGTAGAACAAGAGAACACAGGTGAAGATTATCTGTAGGTAAATTTCATACTTTTATTAGGAAATACATTTTTTTCAGAAAGTTAAAAATGTATGGAATAGATAACCAGGATTCGAAGTGGAAGTACAGTATTCAACTGTAGGCAGAATGGGTATAGAATGACCAGCCTCGCAGGGTCCCCGTCATTAAACCTGTTATGTTCGTATGTTACGCTATGGTCATAATTTTACTGCCTTTGAAATTGTATATGCTGCGAATTTGTTTAAACGTTGCAGCCATGCCAAATGTCGTAGCTTGCTGTCTTCAGATAGTCTCGGTCCAGTGATTAGTCTTAGGCAATTTCAGGGATGTTTAACTGCAAGAAAGTGCATTATTGGCTATATAAGCCGGAATACATGTAAAACTGATTATGACTGAAGTGAAATTCGATTGGCTAAATGTTTTTATTGCGTGGGTGAATTGGTATCAGCGTTTCGTGATGTGACAGAACTTCTGACTTCTTTGTGATCAGTAAAAACAGCTAGCTCCGATGAATTGATATGAATTAGAATTCCTTTAACACCTGTTACAGTGTTTTGTGGCTTCTGATTAGTATTTCCCAGTTTCAGATGCATTTAGTCCTGCTCGAGAGTGATAAGGTCTTAGAATCGTGATGAGGGTACCTGCTAGTGAATTATTTAACCAGTGATGTGTCACATCGCTGAATCGCTTCTTTTATTTGCACTTAATTGTGCGTGCGCGTGCAAGCGTGCGCGCGCGTGTACTCGCTTAAGGATACCACGTGTTTTCTCTCTATCTCCCGACGTGACCTGGACGTTAAAGTAAAAGCAATGGCGTTTTCGCTGGATTTTCCTGGCACTGCGTAGGGCGGTGTGTTTGCACAGCAGTGTAAACTGGGGGATGAGATTAGCGACTCTAGGCCACGGGTAGCAGCCATCGTGGGTCGCGGTGTCTGTTTGAGGAGCTGTCTGGACTCTATGCTGCGAGGCATGAGTAAAACAGCCAGAGGATGGACTCCACGTGCTTGGCGCTCAGCCAGGCTTGTACATGAGTGATGTCTGATGTTCTGGGGGGTGTGGGGTCAGGTCTGACACTGCAGCCCAGTGAATTCTGGGATCCCCATTTCTACATCCAGGCTCCCAGAGACCTGGCACAGCAGGCACACTGAAGGTCAGAGGTCACTAGCCCATACATGGTAGTGTTCTCATGGCAACATGGTGGGGGTCTGTCTCACAGCCCCGGAACACAGTGAAGAGTCAGAGGTCAGTCTGTAAGTTGTCAGGTCTGAGATCCATTCGAAACGCTTTGGACGGGGTGGATTGGTTCCCACAAGTGTCCCCTAACATCATCTCCACCAGTCCTTTCAGTCTTTCACTCCATTCTATTACCGTACCGTCTATAATGGCCAGACTAGTGTTAGCAGCATCACTCTCACTTCTACACTTATGACTGTCTCAGAAAGGCAGTTTGTTTTGATTTATTTGATTGCATCTGCCCACTTTGGTGTTGCTCATTTCCTGGGAGGAGCGAACAGGCGCTGACAAAATTGGAGAACTCACTGACTTGAGATCTGCCTCTAGCAAGGGCACAGCAATGGTGTTGTTTTATGTGACTTGATTTGCATTGTGTCTAGAGTGCAAAACGGTTCATCAAAGTTAGGAAGGTTAGGAAGCTCATGTCCATACCTGTGCGTTGAGTTGACTCAGTGTCTTCCTAAGGAAACTGATTTGCCTTTTAAGAGAAGCTGAGGTGAGGGGATACCTGAGTCATTTGCCTGTGCAGGTGGCCCAGGTATGGGCCAGCTGCCCAGGCAATTCATCAGTGACACCCAAAACACTCCATGAGGGAAAGTCCGCTTTTAAGAAGGAAGGGTTCCCACAGAGTAGGACTTTGCATGATAACACAACAGGAACAAGCATGTGTCAGATCAGAGAATGTGTGGGTCTTTCTGATTGTATTGGTCAGGACTTGTTTGAAACTGTAGTCAATCACATTGGGAAAACAGTGTACTACAGGTACAGTAACATGAGTGGCCGATTGGAACCAGGAAGAAATCTTTTTTCCAGACACGGAGAATATACTGTTCTCAGTGTTTCTGCATCTGATGAGAAAATGACTAAATGACTAAATGTAAATTAGAAAATTCCAGAGGTTTGTAGTGGGCTGACGACCAGCTGGCTTTAAGGGAGGATTGTTTGACTTTTTCAACAGACTTTCAGCAGCTTTCCAGGGTGCTCTGGCAATGAGAAGTCTCACGATGATTGTGAAATGTTTGTATTTATTCAGATATGTGGTTTGTGGGGGAAAAAAAAACCCCTGAGATGCAGCATCTGATTTTCTGAAAGGGGATTCATTATGGGCTAAGGCAGTGGTACAGAAACAGACATCAACTCATCATACACAATAAGAACTAGCACAATATGACCATGAAAATACGAGGCTTCAAAACATGGAAAATTTTGTAGGAAAGTAGACTTTTCATACAGCTGCCGAGCTTATTTTCACATCTGTATTCATTGTTGTACTTGTACTGTTTACTGTCCTTGTTTCCTTTCAGTGTAACCTTGTCTGTGGTTTGATTTCTCAATGAAAAACACAACTCTCTAGTCTCTGTTTAAGAAAACAGTCCAAAGAAAATCAAGACAGTCAAAATCTCTGTTTAAGAATATGGTCCGAAGAGAGTCACCCCAAAACTCTGGCTTCAGTTGAGAGCTTGTCTTACCAGACCAGGTGTTTTTAATCTCTGACGATGAACATCTAGGATAATGTTCATTTTCTGTTTTTACTGTAGCAAATGTCATCATATTAACTCAAATTTGGCCTGTTTAATTGGAAAACCCACATGTTTCTTTCTGGAGAGTCCCATTTAGTATGTGTCCTGTTGAGGTCCTAAGCTGTTAGATGTGGGATTTGCTGGAGTAATAGGAGATATCTCTAGTCTTTCTGAGTGTCACTCCATAGGAGATAATTACACTGATAGTTTTTTCTCTTGGTTCCCTCAAATTTGTGCATGACTTCCTTAAA